>NC_089808.1:3208838-3223838 GCF_029633855.1 Hoplias malabaricus
CGTTTTCATGGACCCTTGTCTCTGTTGCCTCCTAGGGGAAGATGGACTGAGTGCGGCATCAGCAGTTAGGCAGCTGCCATTGTGTGTGCGTGAAGCAGTGAGGAGACCTTGCGTAATGGGCTGTAATTGCTTGTGTAATTGCTCTCCGGGGAGAGCATGGCAGCCAAAGCCAGAAACCGCTCTCATCTTCAAAAGCTCAGTACAGTCAACCCTGCCAGCCCTGATCATCCATCCTTCTCTTCCCCTCCCTCACTCTGTCTCTCCATGTTTTTCCCCACCTCTCTGTCTCTGTTTCTCTTTCTGTTAATTCCTTTTTCCCTTGCTGTCATCTTCAATCACACCCTCCAACTCATCATTTGACTCCACCTCCCTTTCATCTTCTATCTTTTCCTTCATCCGTTTCTCGGCCCCCTCCTTCCCTTCCTCTGCCTGCGTAGCGTCCGAGAAGCCAGTTCCTGGAGGTGCTGGAGGCCGAGGTCATGCAGGGTCAGCAGGATAAGCTGCAGGAACAGTTCGAGGCCCACTGCGCTGCACTGAGGGAGGAGAAAGTAGAAGGAGGTGCAGGAGATGAAGATCATACAGGAGCCTTGGTTGCAGCAACAGAAAACGTATGGTTAGCCACCATCTAAACCCCCAGTGGACTAGAACGGGGCTGTGGGCCATTGTCAGCGCGGTGGTGATGCCTTGAATGGATGGGTTTTTTGAATCTGAGTGTATTAGCGATGGCTCTGAACTTGGAAACATCTTGATGCTACGTTGTGTTCAGACTCTAGACTCTTGATGCATTTTTCATGCCATGTTGTTCTTCAATGACCTTGGTCCTGACCTTGGTTTGAGAAAACCTATATTTTTGTACATCTCTCCCGTACACCCTGTCTGGCGCGCACACACACACACACAAGCGTGTAAAGAAGTGTGTCTCAACAGCCGAGAGGCGCGTGAGGGAGGAGTGTAAGAAGGAAGCTGAGAGAGAGACGGAGGCAATATCTCAGCTTCAGGACAGGCAAGAGCACACAAACACTCTCCCTCTCTCTGCCCCATATAACACTTTACTGCAGCAGTATTTCTTCATTAGCCTGTTTCACTTGGCGCTCCCTCGCAACTCCCTCCCACCCCCCCTTCAGTTGCTCTCATTTTCTCATTTTCATTCTTACTTCCTCGCCTCTTTTTTTTGTATCGTTTCTCAAACTTTTTCCTTTTGTTACTATTTCTGTAACTTGCTTCCTCATCCAGCCTTTTCTGGTGTGTTAACTCAGCTGGTTTGTACATGTGGAAGGGTGTGTACGTGTGCGCTGTAGGCTGCGGCAGCTGCAGGACAGTCTGGTGCGGGTCTGCGGGGAGCGGATGCAGTATGAGACGGAGCTTAAGGTCAGCACTCGTAATGAGGTCATCATGAATAAATGAACAAATCCAAAATGGGCCCAACTCCAGCGCGGCATCTGCACCTCGCTAAGCGAATCGGCGCAAACACAGCACTCTCTCTCTCTTCTCCTGCCAGTGCAGCGCCTGACTTTTGTTTTCTGTTAAACTTTGCTGACGTCATTGCTTTGGCTTTGTCCTTTCACCCCGTTACACGGCAGAAACACCGCTGCCCTCGTCCAGCCACTTCCTCCTCCTCCTCCAGCTCTGGCTCATTTTAGTTTTACACCTGTCCAACTCTATCTGCCTTTTATCTTCTTTAGTATTTCTCTCTCTTTGATATCTTTCTTTCACATGTCTCTCTCTCTCTCTCTCTCTCCCTGTATTTTATTCCACTACCGTATTAAGGAATGCTATTAGAAAAGGAATTTCTTCAGAGATAAAAGACAACGTTTTTAGGAACTAAATATTTATCCTCTCTCTCTATCTTTCTCTTCTCAGAGAGGAGTATAGATCAGTTACAGACAGTTTATTGATCTGACTGACTCCTCCCTTCACTCCGCTTACCTGTTAAGACTGCGACGCCTCGAGAGAACTGGGCCTCGTGGATACAGCCACCCAGACTGATGATATCATCAAACCATCCACACTTTAATTTGTCCATGTTACATTTTCTACATTTGTACTGTGTAGCAATGTGTTTGATTCATTCATTCATTCATTCATTCATTATCTGTAACCCATATCCAGTTCAGGGTCGCGGTGGGTCCAGAGCCTACCTGGAATCATTGGGCTCAAAGTGGGAATACACCCTGGAGGGGGCGCCAGTCCTTCACAGGGCAACACACACACACACTCACACCTACGGACACTTTTGAGTCGCCAATCCACCTACCAATGTGTGTTTTTGGACTGTGGGAGGAAACCGGAGCAGCCGGAGGAAACCCACGCGGACACAGGGAGAACACACCAACGCCTCACAGACAGTCACCCGGAGGAAACCCACATAGACACAGGGAAAACACACCACACTCCTCACAGACAGTCACCCGGAGGAAACCCACGCAGACACAGGGAGAACACACCACACTCCTCACAGACAGTCACCCGGAGGAAACCCACGCAGACACAAGGAGAACACACCACACTCCTCACAGACAGTCACCCGGAGGAAACCCACATAGACACAGGGAAAACACACCACACTCCTCACAGACAATCACATGGAGGAAACCCACGCAGACACAGGGAGAACACACCACACTCCTCACAGACACTCACCCGGAGGAAACCCACGCAGACACAGGGAGAATACACCACACTCCTCACAGACAGTCACCCGGAGGAAACCCACGCAGACACAGGGAGAACACACCACACTCCTCACAGACAGTCACCCGGAGGAAACCCACGCAGACACAGGGAGAACACACCACACTCCTCACAGACAGTCACCCGGAGGAAACCCACATAGACACAGGGAGAACACACCACACTCCTCACAGACAATCACATGGAGGAAACCCACGCAGACACAGGGAGAACACACCACACTCCTCACAGACAATCACATGGAGGAAACCCACGCAGACACAGGGAGAACACACCACACTCCTCACAGACAGTCACCCGGAGGAAACCCACGCAGACACAGGGAGAATACACCACACTCCTCACAGACAGTCACCCGGAGGAAACCCACACAGACACAGGGAGAACACACCACACTCCTCACAGACAGTCACCCGGAGGAAACCCACACAGACAGGGAATCGAATCCACAACCTCCAGGCCCCTGGAGCTGTGTGACTGCGACACCTACCTGCTGCGACACCTACCTGCTGCGCCACCGTGCCGCCCTATGTTTGATTCAGTTATGTTAAAATATCTGTCCAGCATTAAATATAATGGAGAACACACCATTCAACCATGATGTTAACATTACCTTCTTGCTTCTATTTGTCCATTATATCTGTCACTTTTTTTTATACAAACTGTACTTCATCTATTGTTCTTCCTGCTTCATTACACCCCTTTCGACCTGTCTCTCGATGGTCAGGAAAGCCAGCTCCAGCAGTGACACTGAGGTGTTTTTAAAAACTCCAGCAGGCACTGCTGTGTCTGATCCACCTGCACAATACACACTAATTCAACACCACCACAACAGTATCACCACAGCGTTTTAATCATACGCTACCCAAAAATAATAGTAGTCTGCTCTGTGTGGGTCCTGATTATTCACAATAGTGTGAAAGCTGGTTAGCGAAACATGCTACACGAGTAGCATACAGGCTAAGGCAAAGTAAACCTATATGGTCAGCTGAGCGGGTAAAATGGACGACGAGTGTAGAAACAAGGTCATTTTAGTGTAATAGCTGATTGGTTGTATGACCAACATTTGTAAAACATTGTGTTCTTTATTGTATACTTATAAAACCGTTTTTATGGCTGTCCAGTGTGTGGTAAATCTTCCTGTGGTGTGTGGGGGAGTGCAGTTACTGCAGTCGACCACTGGGTGGCACTGCAGGTAAGGTTTTTACTGTTTCTTTGATTCCAGCTCCCCATTATCAGGTGCTTTGGTCTGTCAGGAGTGATGCAGTAGCCTGTATTTCTCAGCCGCTGTCTATTACTAGGTACTAGAAGAGGATGAAGACGAATTCAGCCTCTCTGCACTCACACTGGTCTTCAGGTTCAGATGAAGGCGCGGTGTGGGGGGGGGGGGGGGGGTCCCTGTTGCATATTACATCTCAGTAGTAAACTTGTTATTAGTGTCGTTACCGCGACCGTGAAATACTATTACACGCACTGTTACCAGCGAATACACTGGGGGCGCTGTGACTCTGTGAGCGTTTAGTATGCTATAGAAGGGATTGTGTGTGTGTGTGTGTGTGGGGGGGGGGGGCTCAATCCAGAGAAGGTCCTGTGTGAACCGTTGCAGGGCACAAGACACTGGAGTAATTGTGCCACGACTTTTACCGCCTTCCTTTACCCCAATAAATAAATTAATTAAATAAAAATACAACTCTGGTTACTGCACCCACCGAGTCACTGTGTCAGCCGTGTATTTTCTCCCAAGCTTGTTCTCCCCTTCCTCCTCCACCTCCCCCCTCCTCCTCCACCTCTCCTCCCTCCCCTCCCTCTCTCTCCCTCCCTCTCTCTCTCTCTCTCTCTCTCTCTCTCTCAAACGAGTCAGTGTGTCAGTGCGCTGCGAGCGGCCGGACGAGTCTCAGCGCAGGGGGGGGTTTCTTCAGCCAAGGAGACAGCAGCAGAGGCTGGAGCTACTTGCTTCCCGTATGACATTGGGATTATCCAGTTTATTCACTCGGTCCATGTCACTCACACCACCCCCAGACGACAGCAGCAGTGGGGTCCTTCCCCGGAGATAACATTCCCCTCAGGTGTTGATCTCCAGGACCTCAGTCGGGACCTGTTCTGTTTGTTTTTTTACGCTTTAATTGTGCCGCTCTGGATTGTGACCGCTCTGTCGGAGCGAAGAGCGCAGGTGGAGGGCGGAAAAGAAAAGAAAAAGGGGCTTCTGTGAGGGGAAGAAGAGCCGCGGAGTTACGAGTTGAGTCTCGGAGGAGACGGAGAGAGAGGAAAGAAAGGGGAAGAGAGAAAAAGGGAGAGAAGCAGCGGCGAGCGGTGAGGATGGGACTTGGCGAGGGAGGAAAACGCGCTCCATCTTAAACAGTCCGTCACAGAGCAGTCCTCGGGGTTTCAGCCTCTCGCGCTCATCTCTGACAACAACAACAACATCAAAGACAAACCCGAAGCTGATAAAAGAGGAATGTGAGTAAAGGGAGAGCAGAGTAACAATAAAATCGAGAGAGAGAGAGACTCAAGTCGTTTTAAGCGCGCTCCCGGATCGTTAACCGTTGGAGTTTGCACGCGCAGCCTCACGAGCTACACTCTCACTTTATCACAGTGTTTATGGTGAAAGCTGCCTTCGGAAGCGTTCGGGTTCTGAAGTGAGAGGCTGCGGAGTGTGTGTGTGTGTGTGTATTAAAAGTGTGGCGTGACCTCCATGCGGTCTTCTCACACTCGCCGTCCATCCACACACTGACGAGCGGCGGCTCTCTGGAGGCTAAACTAAGGCGAGAGCTGTGATGGGTTCAAACGTGGACACGACGAGATGGAGCTGGGGGATTCTACTCATGTTCCTGCTGGATTTAGTCGCAGTGGCAGCCACCAACATGGAGCCCATCTACTGGAATTCCCTCAACAAAAGGTAAATTGCATTCCCCCTTCCTCCTACCCTAGACTAGTGGCAGTACACGCCCTGTGGAACAGGTCTGCTGTGGTATCTCCAAGGGGATAAACAATGGTGGAGCTGCTCCCCGCAGAAGTTCTACGTGCGCTAATAAATGCCACATTGCATTTCCTCTGAGAGTGATTGTGTACGGGCGCTTTTTTCTCTTTTCCCATAACTCACTGCTGCCTTTCTCCGGAGCCCCCCCCTTTCAGAAACCCTGTCCTTATCCAGTCTTCTCCTGAAGCCTTCATTATCTTCAAGTGGAGAGAGAGAAAGCTCGGTGCGCGTGCACGCGCACGGTCCAACAGGCTATAAGAAGTGCACCTATTTTGGGCTTTTGTTTGTTAGGCTCCAACCATAATTGCCTGCCCCACACAACTTTAGCTCAGCTCCCAACATCGGCCCAGTAAACGAGGAACGTCCCTAGACGTTCAAAATGGGTCTAAAAGTAGTCTGTCCGTCAAGGACATATTTTAAACGTCAATGGACGTCCAAAATCCATCTTAATAAGTTAGTTAAGTGGTGACCAATCGATAACGTCAGTGGACGTCCAAAACGCGTTTTATGCAAGTAGTTTATTTCGGGACCAATTCATAACGTCAATGGACGTCCAAAATACGTCTAAT
This sequence comes from Hoplias malabaricus, assembly GCF_029633855.1. Classification (NCBI taxonomy): domain Eukaryota; kingdom Metazoa; phylum Chordata; class Actinopteri; order Characiformes; family Erythrinidae; genus Hoplias; species Hoplias malabaricus. The sequence goes on from NC_089808.1 coordinate 3,215,076, forward strand.
AGTCGTCTTTTCAATGTCTGTGTTTGGACGTCTTCTCAACTTTCATTTTTTAACCTTAAGAGAACGTTGATTAGACGACAGTCTTTACGTTATTTAAACGTTGAATCAACGGCTAATTGTTTACTGGGGGTGCTGCCCACTTTCTGAATGATGCCAGTGTCGTTTGTGCAAAGAATGTGTTGTATTTTAGTGTTTTTTTTTCAGAGGCAAAATGTGGACCTGTAACCTCAAAGGCTGAATACCTCTCATGTAACACATTCATTATTATTCCCTGTTGTTCGTTTAATGACTGACAAGCCACTGAATGCCTGACAACATGGGGACTCTTAGCTGCACATCAACCTACCCCAGTAAACAATTAGCCGTTGGTTCAACGTTGAAATAACGTAATGACTGCCGTCTAATCAACGTTCTCTTAAGGTTGAAAATGAACGTTGAAAAGACGTTCCGACTATTAGACGTATTTTGGACGTCCGTTGACGTTAATAATTGGTCCCGAAATAAATTACTTGTATAAAACGCGTTTTGGACGTCCACTGACGTTATCGATTGGTCACCACTTAACTAACTTATTAAGATGGATTTTGGACGTCCATTGACGTTTAAAATATGACTACTTTTAGACCTATTTTGAACGTTCAGGGACGTTCCTCGTTTACTGGGACATGTTTGAATTATCATCTCTAGGCCTTTAGCCTTCTCAAAAGTTTCCCTAGTATCCAGGTTGAATTTGAAAGAGCGTCCATTTAAGGTTATTATTGTAAACGCTTTAACCTCCATGACTAAAGACAGGCCATCTTTTTTTTGTGCTCGGTCTGTTGACGGATTCAAACGCAGCGCTGTGTGCAGTCGAGGAAAAAGAACCTCGAGCATATTTTAATCCTGTGTTCATATTTTTTTTTTCTGTGACTTTCTCCAGCTAGGAATAAGCTGCATTAGTGCAGAGAGGGAGCAGCAGGGGGCTCCCCCCCACCCCCTTTAGCCCTGAATCCCCTGTTTAAGTGGTGTCCTCTCTGCGCTACGTAGGTTATGAGGGGCTATTAGAGATGCCACTAGCTCCTCGAACACCAAAGAGTCTTTTAATGCCTCTGTGTGGCAGATGCTGAGGGGCAGCACCATGGCCGCGGGCAGATGCTACTAATGAGAGAAGGCGGGGAGTGGGGTTTGAGTTGGTGTGTTAATCTATAGAGGGTTGTGTGTGAGTGTGTGTTTGTGTGTTTGGGAGGGGGACTCTAATTCAGTGTGAGGTTTTTTTTGGGGGTTTTTTTTTACATGGAGGTGAGCTGACCTAGCCTGAAAGTGTGCGGCCATTAGCTGAGATTAGGGAAGCGCTGGGTTTCACACTCTCTTTCACACTCCCTGTGTTTCACGTTGGTTTGGTTTCACACTGTTGGAATTATGCGCAAGCACAGTTAAAACCGTTTGTCGCACCCAACCTACCCCCATCCCCATCCACGCCCCCTCAAATCTAGAGCTGGGCTGTAGCAACTGTAGTTGATATCGTTGACATTTGTCCACCATCTGGATGGTTATAATAGCGTCCCATAGTTCCATACAGTGGCGGATACACATAGTGTCTTTGCTGTGAAGTACAGTGCATAGAAGTCCATTGTGGGGCAGCTAGTTACAAGCTAGTTCCATGAGGTACTGTATATGGGCTGCACTTGTATGCAGATATTTGTTAGAATACTCTGTAGTGGTAATTCAGGTAGATTTAGAGTGGATTTTAACACTTACATGCCATTCCCCCTACTTTAACCTCATAGCACACACACACACACACACACTCATAATACAGCCTCAGGCCACAAATCACACTTCAGCGTAAAGGACGAACAGGCACTTGTTGTGTCTGAACCACTGACCGTGCTGAAGTTTGTTTTCACCCGTGTAGAGACATCTGTACTGTCCTGTGTGCTAGCTTCAGGCTAAAGCAATCTACAGCACCAACCATATGCAGCTTTCCGAGGGCTCGGCCGCACGTTTAATACGACCTCGCGTGAATATGGTGTTTGATTAAACATCACGTTGGATTTATTGTGACCTTGACCCCACTTCACCTTCCGCCGCTTTGATGTTCACCGTCTCGCTTCTTTTTCCTCTCCACTCCTGTCGCCTTCTTCTCTCCCTCTCCTTCACTAACTCATTCGTTTCCTCTCCCCTTCTCTCCTCCCCTCCATCTCTCCTTTCTTTCTCATGATGGCGCCTCCACTCTGAGCAGAGAATGAAAACCACATGTAGCATGTAGCGGCTAATGATTGCACACTGCTAGCACAGAGAGAGAGAGAGAAGGAAAGAGAAGAGAGAAAAGGACAGAGGGGAGGGAAACGGTAGCAGGGCGCACTTTTAAATGTAAAAGAAATCAATATCTTTTAAGCCATGAATGTCAGCATGAGTTAAGCTTAAGAAAATGCAAGTGCAGCATGAGGATCACCTTGAAGACAACAAAAAATCCATACAGACCCAATGTGTTGCTTGTAGCTACTCTCTAGACACAGCGATTTAATAAAATGTCGGGCCTGCTAGTCCGCTAGTTTGCTATGGCCATAGTCGTGGAGCCTTGCTAGCGTCTTGCGGCCTGTAATCAGTTTTTTAGGCATTCCTGTTGCCCTTGCCCTGCTGATTAATATTGTCTGTGCTGTAGGTAGGGCATTTTAGCTTCGTGTACCTGCAGCAATTATACAGTAGCATTCCTTTATCTGAGCGTACGAAGGCCTTGGGGTCCGTTAAACTGGTGACGTCTTCAGTAATTCCTAGAAAAGTTAGCGCGGTGATGGTCAGGTTGATAGCGGTCAGAACTGCCCTCAGAGTCACTCTCATGGTGACAATCCAATGAGAAGATTGGATCTCTCCTCCGTAAGCTGCTTTTCTGCTCTCATTGATGTAGTTTGCGTGTCGGTGCGAGTGTGTGTCTAATTAATGGCTCTGATAAGCAGTTGTGTATTACTGTAAGCGTTTGTGTACTGTGATAAATGCTGTTGGGGCGTACGTGTGTTCTCATCCTCTTAATGCTGCCGGTGACTTGTATTACAACTATTTTCTCTCAAACACACATTAAAATTTAATCCCCTCCAGATTCTCAATAATTAATTAATAGCTAGCTAATTAGCTCTGGATAAAAGGCTGGTTAACTAGGCTAAGTGTATCAAGAAGAGACAAAATGAGGAGGATGAGGGAAAGGCACCGATGTGGTAAGTTCAGCTTAGGAGCGCAAGAGGGGGGAACATGTTAAAGGGCTTTAGAGTTCAACTTTCTTATAACGCTTTGGTTGAGAAACGTGTTATTTAGCTGATTGACAAGGAATAACACTGTTATATTGATTTACAGCTTGGAGGTTGTGAAGCACCATTAATTTCATTCATTCGTTCATTATCTGTAACCCTTATCCAGTTCAGGGTCGTGGTGGGTCCAGAGCCTACCTGGAATAATTGGGCGCAAGGCGGGAATACACCCTGGAGGGGGCGCCAGTCCTTCACAGGGTAACACAGACACACACACATTCACTCACACACTCACACCTACGGACACTTTCGAGTTGCCAATCCACCTACCAACGTGTGTTTTTGGACTGTGGGAGGAAACCCACGCAGACACAGGGAGAACACACCACACTCCTCACAGACAGTCACCCAGAGGAAACCCACGCAGACACAGAGAGAACACACCACACTCCTCACAGACAGTCACCCGGAGGAAACCCACGCAGACACAGAGAGAACACACCACACTCCTCACAGACAGTCACCCGGAGGAAACCCACGCAGACACAGAGAGAACACACCACACTCCTCACAGACAGTCACCCGGAGGAAACCCACGCAGACACAGAGAGAACACACCACACTCCTCACAGACAGTCACCCGGAGGAAACCCACGCAGACACAGAGAGAACACACCACACTCCTCACAGACAGTCACCCGGAGGAAACCCACGCAGACACAGAGAGAACACACCACACTCCTCACAGACAGTCACCCGGAGGAAACCCACGCAGACACAGGGAGAACACACCACACTCCTCACAGACAGTCACCCGGAGGAAACCCACGCAGACACAGGGAGAACACACCACACTCCTCACAGACAGTCACCCGGAGGAAACCCACGCAGACACAGAGAGAACACACCACACTCCTCACAGACAGTCACCCGGAGGAAACCCACGCAGACACAGAGAGAACACACCACACTCCTCACAGACAGTCACCCGGAGGAAACCCACGCAGACACAAAGAGAACACACCACACTCCTCACAGACAGTCACCCGGAGGAAACCCACACAGACACAGGGAGAACACACCACACTCCTCACAGACAGTCACCCGGAGCGGGAATCGAACCCACAACCTCCAGGACCCTGGAGTTGTGTGACTGCCACAACCAACCTGCTGCACCACCGTGCCGCCCAGCACCATTAATTTGCATATCTACATTGTATAAGTCGATCTGTTGACGCTGGCCGACGCGGCACGTATCTATTAAAGTGCCATGGTCAAGGCAAATTAGGTTTTCAAGGAGCTCAACAATGTGTAGCATCATCTAAATTGGCAGCGAAAGAAAAACGGTGTGTGCAGCGTTGTGTGGATTAATTAGTGTGTGGGTGGGTGTTTGTGGTCATGCGTGCATGTGTGTGTAAAATAGTGAAGCCTCAGCTCTTCTATTGTTTGCCGTCTGTCTGGGGCCCCTGCAGTAGTAGTAGTGAGGTAGGTGTGTGTGTGTGTGTGTGTGTCTGTGTGCGCGCGTGCATTGGGTTTGCTGGAGGCTTTACGAGGTTTCAGCAACAGGAGCTGTGAAAATGGCTCTCAGCTGATATGGCAGAATAACTGCATTGTGCCTGCAGCCCAGTCACACACACTCTCTCTCTCACACACACACACACACACACACACAAGCACAGCTGAAGTAACAGAGCAAAAACAGTGGCACACAGAGTCTAGGAGTGCATTCATTGGCTCTTTTATACCCTTGTAAAGTGTATACAACTGGAAAAATACATTCACAAACACACACACTATGGATGGGATGGTGAAAATTTCCTGTCATTATATCAGTGACCATAATGATCAGAGTTTTCAGCATTACGCTGCGTTTAGGTGCTCATTAGAAGGTTATATATTCCAGATGGCCAACTTGTAAATACTGCATCACTGTGTTTGGGCGCTTGTTGAAAGATACACCCACCACATGGAAAAGGAAAGCATGGCGGTCTCGAGGAGAAAAAACATGCCCTGCTTTTTCTTCACTACATTTAAAAGCTCTCGGGTCACACACCAATGAGTTGTGTGTTATTTTCTTATTCGTTTTGTTTTGGCTCAGCGGCACGGTGGCGCAGCAGGTTAGTGTCGTAGTCACACAGCTCCAGGGACCTGGAGGTTGCGGGTTCGATTCCCGCTCCGAGTGACTGTCTGTGAGGAGTGTGGTGTGTTCTCCCTGTGTCTGCGTGGGTTTCCTCCGGGTGACTGTCTGTGAGGAGTGTGGTGTGTTCTCCCTCTGTCTGCGTGGGTTTCCTCCGGGTGACTGACTGTGAGGAGTGTTGTGTTTTTTCCCTGTGTCTGCGTGGGTTTCCTCCGGGTGACTGTCTGTGAGGAGTGTGGTGTGTTCTCCCTGTATCTGCGTGGGTTTCCTCCGGGTGACTGTCTGTGAGGAGTGTGGTGTGTTCTCCGTGTCTGCGTGGGTTTCCTCCGGGTGACTGTCTGTGAGGAGTGTGGTGTGTTCTCCGTGTCTGCGTGGGTTTCCTCCGGGTGCTCCGGTTTCCTCCCACAGTCCAAAAACACACGTTGCAGGTGGATTGGCGACTCAAAAGTGTCCGTAGGTGTGAGTGTGTGAGTGAATGTGTGAGTGTGTGTTGCCCTGTGAAGGACTGGCGCCCCCTCCAGGGTGTATTCCCACCTTGCGCCCAATGATTCCAGGTAGGCTCTGGACACACCGCGACCCTGAACTGGATAAGGGCTACAGATAATGAATGAATGAATTTTGTTTTGGGAATATTTGGAAATATGGCTTTTCTACAGCATTATCTCAGTTTTGTAAAAATACAGTAAAATAATTTTTCTGTTGGAAATCTTTCTGTTTTTCATCAATTTTTAAAATTCTTAAACTTTAACAGGAACATTTTCAGCTGTACCTTTTAAAAGACACGTAAATGATGTTTGTTTTTAGATTAAACGCCATGTTTTGAAAGTCACACAATGATAACAAGCCAAATCAAACCCTTCGTTTTTTTGTTTTGAGATTTCCGATAGTCCGAATCGGCTGGGTTCTGTACAGCGCTATCTTTTAAAGCGGTACTCATCGTATCTGAAGACTGAAGTGGATTCGCCGCGTGAGCAGAAGCATTATCTATCGTAAGCAGAGTCACTGATGCAAACCCAAAGCTATTCTGACGCCTGTGTTGCGCTGGGCAAAGCTGTAGATGTGAGAACACCCCTGAGGCATGGCCTCTTGTACCTTCCCTGCGTGGCGCTCCGCAGCGCGTGTGTGGTCCCTCCAAACGTCTCTCGTCGGCTCACTGTTTGTCTGTGTGTGAGAAGCGTGCGTGCAGCAGCCATTAGCCGTCCGTCAGCCCCCAGAGAGACGCCTCCTTCGCCCCAAACGTTCGACGGCAGATGGGCTGAAGTCATATAAAACACAGCCAATGTGTAAAAGCAGAACCCCGCACTCATCCTCTGCTCTTTTTCTTTCTTTCTTTCCGTACATGTACAGTGCCGCAATAACATTCTGCTATAAAGGGCCCCCGAACCACCTGCTGCTGCACATGTTAATGCAGGCTTCTCTCTCTCTCTCTTCTCTCTCTCTCTCTCAGGGTTAATCTAATCCACAGGTCTTTTAAGTCACATGGTTGTTTGGCTGAACACCTCGCAGTGCCTTGTACAGCTGTGTGTGTGTGTTTGCTCTTTTCTTCATTAGGTTAGTTCACACAGAACCCTCAGACTGCTCCACTAATCAGGATCATCCTCTGTTGCCGCCACTGGGTCCAGCTTGGGTCAGACATGAACACACACACACACACACACACATACACCATGACTAGTCTTGTGGAAAAGAGGGCAGAGAGGGGGAGGGAGGAGTGAAAGGAAGAAGAGGAGAACACACAAATAAATGATGAGGAATCACAAGTTGAGACACTATTTCTGCTTCCCTCCCTTTTCTCTATTTGTTTTGCTTTATCTCATTTCTGTTTCCTGCTACAGTTCTAACACATTTACACTTTTTCTTGCTTCCCCCACTTCCCCCACATCTCTCTCTGTGTCTTTTCTGTTTCGCGTCTGTTATTCCCTCTTCCCTTTATTTACTGCTTTTCCCTTCTCCCTGTTTTTCTTTCTCTCTCCCACCATTTTCTGGCTTTTCCTCTACAGCTCCAGTGCATTGAATCTTTCCCTTATTTTACGTTCTCTCTCTCTCTCTCTCTCTCTCTCTCTCTCTCAGTTCTAGCAGTAGGTCGTGAGCTGCATGCTGCTGTGGGCCACTGATCGCTGTGCTGAGTGGATGGTGTCAGTCGATTAGCCAGAGGCTAACTTCTCCCCTCGTGCACACAGGCCATATTACTATAGATTAGTATGGTCCACCCAGGCCTTCCTTTATTGACCCACCACTCACTTTGCCATGCTTTCCTTCCCCATCTGTCTCTCACCTTTCTGAGCTGTGGAGCCACTGTACTGAAGTCAGTTTGCTAGGGTATTGATTGTAGTGAGGATTGATGGACTTTAAATAAAGATAAATGCCTTTCAAGGCGTCTCATGCTAAAGAAATGGGTGTGGCAGTCTCTCTCCGCCTCCACCCTTCTCCGGCCGTAAAAAACTATTCCGCCTCCAAGGCATTATTCGCCGGCATCTTATCATTTTGGCTGGCTATCTCAGAGGGGTCATTATCAGGGGCTCTGGTGGTTATGGCTGGTTGCAAGCATGTGGAGTGAAGCAGATGGCAGCAGGAGAGACCTGTGTTAATTGTGTCTGTTCGCTGTAGCACTACATCTCTGCTGTATTGGGCTCAATTTGGAGGACCCGACCTGCTGATAAAAGTCATTAGCAGGGCTGCGTGCAGCCAGACAATAGTGACACAATTGTGTCTCCTCTGCTGAGATCAGGCCGCATATCTCCATCATAAAGATCGGTATCAGCACCAGCCTAGAAATGACTCACTATAAACTAGGGATGGGGTGATAGGAGCTCAGATTTATATCAAGATATTATCCCAGTTTCAGAAGAAGAACCCCAACAATGGAGGCCCAAAATCATTCATTCATTATCTGTAAACACTTATCCAGTTCAGGGTCGTGGTGGGTCCAGAGCCTACCTGGAATCATTGGGCGCAAGGCGGGAATACACCCTGGAGGGGGCGCCAGTCCTTCACAGGGCCACACACACTCACACACCCCTACGGACACTTGAGTCGCCAATCCACCTACCAAACATGTGTTTTTGGACTGTGGGAGGAAACTGGAGCACCCGGAGCAAACACAGGGAAAACACACCACACTCCTCACAGACAGTCACCCGGAGGAAACCCACGCAGACACAGGGAGAACACACCACACTCCTCACAGACAGTCACCCGGAGGAAACCCACGCAGACACAGGGAAAACACACCACACTCCTCACAGACAGTCACCCGGGGCGGGAATCGAACCCACAACCTCCAGGCCCCTGGAGCTGTGTGACTGCGACACCTACCTGCCGTGCCGCCCAGCCCAATATCAATTAAATTACAATGTCTTTACCTTAAACATCCCTTTCTTTTTAGGTTCTTAGAAGCTGGTATTT
>NC_089808.1:3231338-3241338 GCF_029633855.1 Hoplias malabaricus
CACCTATTACACACACACACACAAGAATCCACACTATAAAAATAGTAGGTGACATTGAGAGCCAGGAAGGACTCTGGCCTGGGTCCGGATCATTCCTAGAGGTTAAGTGATAATCCCCTGAAATCCAGCAATAATCTGAAGCTCTAATCTCTGAGCGTGAGCTTGGGAAAAGTGGAAATGGTGCTGTTACACATGGATTGATGTGTGTTTCTTTGTGTATTTGTAAATATTTCAGATTATTAAATATAGTCCAAATGACTGAGGTTCAGACAGATTCTTTGTGATGAGAGTGGTGCCCGGTCCACGGTGTGTTCCTTTATTCCAATGGTTCCTGGGAGGCTCCGTACAAACCCTTACCCTCAGGAAGAAGCTGTTACAGGCAGAAGATTTAGGGTTAGCTTTAGAAAAGTCTTAGAGAATGTCTCCTACGTACAGTTATTACAAATGGAGTTTGTGTGTCAGAGAATGAGATGAGATAGTGAGAGAGAGAGAATAAGATAGAGAGAGAGAGAGTGAGAGAGAAAATGAGAGAGGGAGAGCGAGATACAGAGAGAGAGAGTGAGAGAGAGAATGAGATAGATAGAGAGAGAATGAGATAGAGAGAGGATAAGGAGAAAGAGAGAGAGAGAGAGAGAATGAGATAGTGAGAGAGAGAGAATAAGATAGAGAGAGTGAGAGAGAAAATGAGAGAGGGAGAGCGAGATACAGAGAGTGAGAGAGAGAGTGAGAGAGAGAGAATAAGATAGAGAGAGAGAGAGTGAGAGAGAAAATGAGAGAGGGAGAGCGAGATACAGAGAGAGAGAGTGAGAGAGAGAATGAGATAGATAGAGAGAGAATGAGATAGAGAGAGAGATAAGGAGAAAGAGAGAGAGAGAGAGAGAATGAGATAGTGAGAGAGAGAGAATAAGATAGAGAGAGTGAGAGAGAAAATGAGAGAGGGAGAGCGAGATACAGAGAGTGAGAGAGAGAATGAGATAGATAGAGAGAGAGATAAGGAGAAAGAGAGAGAGAATGAGATAGTGAGAGAGAGAATAAGATAGAGAGAGTGAGAGAGAAAATGAGAGAGGAGAGCGAGATACAGAGAGAGAGAGAATGAGATAGAGAGAGAATGAGATAGAGAGAGAGATAAGGAGAAAGAGAGAGAGAATGAGATAGTGAGAGAGAGATAATAAGATAGAGAGAGAATGAGATAGAGAGAGAGATAAGGAGAAAGAGAGAGAGAGAGAGAATGAGATAGTGAGAGAGAGAGAATAAGATAGAGAGAGGGAGAGAGAGAATGAGATATAGAGAGAGAGCAAGATAGAGACAGAGAGAGAGAATGAGATAGTGAGAGAGAGAATAGGAGAGAGAGAGAATGAGAAAGAGAGGGAGAGTGAGAGATAGCAAGAGAGAGGTGAGAGCAAGATAAAGATGAGAAGTGTGTTATATCTGCTCTGACTGTGTTTCTTCCAAATGAATTACCTTGTATATTTATATTGAATTTATCTTCTGTGCTTCTCCTCGACATGAGAGATTGATGTACTGATTAAACACACATTCACACACACACACACACACACACACACACACACACACACACACATCAGCCTACTCTGTGTGTGTGTGACACAGTAGGTTCATTACAACTGTCTCTATATTTCTTCCACACACACACCCCTCTCTCTCTCTCTCTTTCTCTCTCCTCTCTCTTTCTCTCTCTCTCTCTCTCTCTCTCTCTCTCTCTCCCCTCTCTCTCTCTCTCTCTCTCTCTCTCTAGGTATTTGTGGATGGTAAAATGCTGCCAATGCAATTGGCAACTTTACTCATTAATTAGAGATTACAAGTTAATCTAAAACCACCCAAATTTAGATGAATCCCCTCCAACCCCCTGACACACACACACTCACACACACACACACACACACACAAACTCAGTGGCACACAGTGAATATATGTAGTGTAATGCACATGGACACACACAGTCGGATGTGAGAAATTTGATTAGGATGAGCTCCTAGACTTTTCTCAGCTAAATCTGCTGCAGCTGCTGGGAATCTGGGAATTCTTGAACTTTTAAAAGAGAGAGAGAGAGAGAGAGAGAGAGAGAGAGAGAATCTGAGAGAGAGAGAGAGAGAGAGAATCTGAGAGAGAGAGAGAGAGAGAGAGAGAATCTGAGAGAGAGGGAGATGGAGATTTCTGGGTTATTAATTATATTTGGGGAATAAAGAGTAGAGAAAGAGACCAGGGATTCATAAAGCTCTGGCAAACCACTGTTCTATAGTTCTCCGTACAAAAAGAAGAAGAAAAAAGAGAGGGAGATAGGGAAGGGAGGAGGGAGGAGGGAGGGATAATCCACGCTGCCATAAGCCGCGTCATGCTGCTGTTTCATACCGCTGCGTCACGGCAAGCGCCTTTGTGTTAAAGCATCTTTCAAACCGCATCTCTCTCTCTCTCTCTCTCTCTCTCTCTCTCTCTATTACTTTTCTCTCTTTCTGTTTTCTCTCCCTTCTTTCTTTCTTTTCCTCTTTTCTTCCCTCTTTCCTTTATTTCACTCTCTCTTCTCTCGACTGTCACTCATTACTTTTTGGTTTTCTGCACGTTTCTTGCTTTCCTTTAGTAACGTTTATTCTTTTTATCGGTTTTCTATTTCTCTTTCTTTCTTTTCTCTGTCTCTTTTGTTCATCTTTATCCTTTAGTTTTCTTCTCTTCTTCTCTTTCTCTTATGTCCTCTACCTTTTTTTCTTGTCTAGCTCCTCTCTGTCTTTCATTGTTTTTTTTATTGCTTTCCTTAACATTTTTTTTATTTTATTATTTCCCTTTTACCTTTGCTTTTTCTAGTTGCTACTTACCCATTTCTCTCTCTCTCTTTCTCTCTTTGTCTCTCTCTCTCCCTTTCTCTCTCTTTCTCTTTTTCTCTCTCTATCTTTCTCTCTCTCTCTCTTTCACTCTCTCTTTCTCACTCTCTTTCTCTCTCTATCTCTCTCTCTTTCTCTCTTTGTCTCTCTCTTTGTCTCTCTCTTTCTCTCTCTCTCTCCCCCTTCTCCTCTCTCTTTCTCTTTTTCTCTCTCTATCTTTCTCACTCTCTTTCTCTCTCTCTCTCTCTCTCTCTTTGTCTCTCTCTCTCCCTTTCTCTCTCTTTCTCTTTTTCTTTTTCTCTCTCTCTCTTTCTCTCTCTCTCTCTTTCACTCTCTCTTTCTCACTCTCTTTCTCTCTCTCTCTTTCTGTCTTTCTTTCTCTCTCTCTCTCTCTCTCTCTCTCTCTCTCTGAAAATCTCAGTATATTTTGGTATTGGATAAAAAGTGCATGAGTGCTGGCAGTTATTGAGAAAGTGTTATGGCTCTTAAGACATTGGAATGTTTTTTCTTCATGTTAAAGTTCATTTTGAGTGTGTGTGTGTGTGTGTGTGTGTGTGTGTGTGTGTGTGTGTGTGTGTGTGGTTGGACTGGGTTTATGTCATTGGCAGTGTGCTGCTATGTCTGGCACAGAGAGAAGAGCAGAGAAGAGCCCCACAGAGACAGGATTACGCAGAATTACACACACACACACACACACACACACACACACACACACACAGCGGCTGGCTGCCACACACAGTCTCAGTAATGGTGTTTAAATTTTAAAAGCTGATCATCCTGCTTGGGGAGTGTGTAGCATGTGTGTCAGTGTAGGGTCTGAATCAGCTTTCTTCATTGAGTTTGACGTTTCAGCTTGAAAACCTGTCAGCTCTTCCTCACCATCACTACACAGTATTTAATCCAACAGACAGAGAGAGAGAGAGAGGGGAACTGTGATTGATAGGTGTGTGTGTGACCCATTGGTCCTTAAAACACTCCCAGACATCAGGGCCGTCATTCTCACACACACACACACACACTTTCTCACAGTCAGGCTCACAGATGGAAATCTAATTCTGTCTTTTCTTTTCTCCCCTTTTCAAAAGCTACCAATTACAGCCACTTCGTTCTCTACCTCTGTATCTTCTCGTGTTCTCTCTCTCTCTCTCTCTCTCTCTCTCTCTCTCTCTCTCCTTTCTCCCCACACCCTCTCTATATTTCTTTAATGAGCAATCTCGTTAACGTCAGAAGCTCTCTAACTCTCATACCTTCTTTTTATCCCATGCTTTGTATCCACCCATATCTACGACTCCACTTCATTCTCCACCTCTCTTCTCTGTCTCTCTCTCTCTCTCTCTCTCTCTCTCTCTCACTCTTTCTCTCTCTTTCTCTCTCTCTCTCTCTCTCTTTCTCTCTCTCTCTCTCTCTCTCTCTCTCTCTCTCTCTTTCTCTCTCTCTCACTCTTTCTCTCTCTTTCTCTCTCTCTCTCTCTCTCTTTCTCTCTCTCTCTCTCTCTCTCTCTCTCTTTCTCTCTCTCTCTCTCTCTGTCTCTCTGCAGAAGGACATACTTCTAGAAGGGGAAAAGAAAAGGTGTGAGAAGACATACTAAAAGAATAAAAGAGTGAAGGAGGGAGGGAAGGAAGGAAGACAGAGTAGGAAAAAGAAAGAAGAAAGAGGAGAACAACAGACAGGGAGAAGAGATAAAGAGGAGCAAAGAGGAGAGAAAAAGAAAGGCTTCAAAAGGAGAGAGAAAGGGAAAGTGAGAGAATGAAAATAGAAACAGAATGAGAGAGGGAGGTAAGGAAAAGAGAGAGTTGGAGAGTGTTGGAGGAGAAAGAAAGAAGGAGATAGAGGAGAGGAGGCAGTAATGGAGGGACGGGTGACAGAGATTACAGCTTTTGTTGCAGGGGGGACGTAATTGCGTGGCGGATGTGTCAGAATGAATGCCGTGGGGGCGGTATTTTGCAGCGCACCTTTTTCTGCGCGGCAGCACCACTTACAGCCGGCGCTGGAGACGTGCTATAAATACGTCTGTTCTCATGCCAAACGTGTCAAGTGAATAATTTCCCCTCTCACACTCCTCACATGTTTGCGTAAAATTTCCTGTATTCCGAAGCCCGAGGCGGAATCTGCCCCACAACCCTGATCTACGATCGCTTTCTTTCCTAAATCCCCACCGTGACATTCCTGCAGTTCAAAAAGAGTGTGCAGGGTTTAGGAATTAGTGGTGCTTTCAAGTGGCCCAAGCTAATGCAGATAGATCTGTGGACCTACTCACACTTCACCAAATCATCGCTTTCCAGTCCATTCGGAATCAGAGCATGTACACAGTCTACAACCTGTTTAACACTGTTACTGGAGTATCTTCTCAGGCTGCTTTACCACTGACTCGTTACTGGTTGGACGATGATATCAGAGTCATATCAGTATTGACGGTATCTATAGCTTTATATTTACCATACTGCAGCACAGCAGAACCTCTCAGTCAGCACTAAATTATTAGCATAATATTCATTTACAGTATTTGTGTTTGTAATCTGTTACACTCTTAAAAATGGACGTCTTTTATGGGTTATTTATTAAAGGCTAAGCACCACTTAATGGAGCTCCATGAATATTCCACATTATTGTAGTTACTGACAGATATAAGTATGAATTAAAATGAAAATAGCAGCTTAATTTGCTTTAAAACTGACTTTATTTAATTGACGGAAAAACCAAGCTCGCTACAGAAATTCTCGAACGCAACCGTGACGTCACTGGTGGACAACAGCTGAACAACGCCGCAGTAAAACACCGTTATGACAGTATCTAGCTAAATAACCAACATTATTCATGACAACAGCCTAGCCATAAGCTAAACTCAAATGTAGAGGTACCGTTATTCTTGTAAATGTGATCGAAGTCGAACTCGAATTCATCCGACACTATAAACCTCCGTAATGCAGCTACGTAGCCGAGTATAATCTGAGACACCGAGTTTAGCGAGTCAAGCTAACGTTAACTAACACCAACTAAAACAGGCGAAGTGAGTGTCCTTACCCTGTTTACCTCCATGTTACAGAGACTCTTGAACACCTTTCGTTGGTGTCCTTACATGCCCATATTGTTGGAAAAGCGCCAGTGAAATGAGCTACAGATAACGGAGTGAGCGGAGGGTCCTTTCCAAAGTGCCCCTTTAAAGTGGACAAATTTAGTCCATTTTCTGGATATTTTGGGATCTTTGGGCCATTTGCTCACAGATGTCCCACTGTACATTGAATGATTGCAGCCAAAAACAACACACCTTTTCGTCATTTTGCATTAAATTAAGTGCAGCTTCTAGAGTGTTGTCCACCATCTACGTCACAGGCAAGACGCCTATTAGAGTTTCTCAACACCGTTGAATACTATTTATAATAACTGTTGAATACTATTTCACTGTATACTACTACTTCCCTTGGATACTGTAATACTAATTCACATAGATTTAGTCCCAATTTTTTCTCTAAATTTTGTACACGTGGTAGAAGAATGCTAGTCGCTCTGTGTCGGGTTTGTAGAACTTTCCCCGGTCCGAGAGACGCTCGGTCTTGTATTATTGAGTATTATTACGTGCACAATATGAAAACTATTCCTTTAAGCGCTTTGATCTTATAGAAAATGTGTTTAGCTCCATTTTACTGCTCACATTTTATATTTTATTTAGTCGATTTTTTTGTGGTGTGTGTGTAGTGCAAAGTGACCCACTTGTGTCAAGAACACAGCTCCAGCAGAAAAAATCATCCACCAAACACAGCTGTCCTCTGTCTTTCCTAAAGATTAATAGCCTGCTCTCCCATGACATCAAAATCAGCCGCAACAAACCGCTAGGACAAGCAGTAAACACCAGAACGACTTGAACAAGAGTTTACAGACAGGAGCAGAAATGTTATGTTTCTGAGCTTGTTTCTACCATGGAAGCTGATCAAACAGTGAAAGGGAGCTCAGTTGCCTCCGTTTACCTGCTGTGAACAACAATACAAGCAAAGAAAAGCCAACTTAGTGTCACAGTGATATGTAAGAATAGACTTGATCCATGTAAAGCTTTGACTCCTTTGCTTCTATATTTTTTTCCCCCCAAAACATGATTTAAATAGTTTTCTTTTGATCTGATTGTTAGACAGCTGTGCTTATTTGTTTACACCATGTCCCGTCTGCACCGTGTTGACTTGTCCTCCAAAGCTGTGCTGCAAACAAAGAAAAAAAAGCTGCATTCGGACCGTTTTTAACTGCAGTGTGAACACAAGCTCGATTAGAGGTCAGAGTCAAAACCAGAATTGGGTTTACTCGCCAGTTAACATATCGTCCCATAAGTCATTTTTCATGCCATTGCTTAGAACCTTCTAGTGCTAGCTGTGTTGTACTCTTTAGTTTAGGGACAAGCTTAATTACAGCTAATGATATATAATTAGGGGCGGCACGGTGGCGCAGCAGGTAGGTGTCGTAGTCACACAGCTCTAGGGACCTGGAGGCTGTGGGTTCGAGTCCCGCTCCGGGTGACTGTCTGTGAGGAGTGTGGTGTGTTCTCCCTGTGTCTGCGTGGGTTTCCTCCGAGTGACTGTCTGTGAGGACTGTGGTGTGTTCTCCCTGTGTCTGCGTGGGTTTCCTCCAGGTGACTGTCTGTGAGGAGTGTGGTGTGTTCTCTCTGTGTCTGTGTGGGTTTCCTCCGAGTGACTGTCTGTGAGGAGTGTGGTGTGTTCTCCCTGTGTCTGTGTGGGTTTCCTCCGGGTGACTGTCTGTGAGGACTGTGGTGTGTTCTCCCTGTGTCTGCGTGGGTTTCCTCCGGGTGACTGTCTGTGAGGAGTGTGGTGTGTTCTCTCTGTGTCTGTGTGGGTTTCCTCCGAGTGACTGTCTGTGAGGACTGTGGTGTGTTTCTCCCTGTGTCTGCGTGGGTTTCCTCCGGGTGACTGTCTGTGAGGACTGTGGTGTGTTCTCCCTGTGTCTGCGTGGGTTTCCTCCGGGTGACTGTCTGTGAGGAGTGTGGTGTGTTCTCTCTGTGTCTGTGTGGGTTTCCTCCGAGTGACTGTCTGTGAGGACTGTGGTGTGTTCTCCCTGTGTCTGCGTGGGTTTCCTCCGGGTGACTGTCTGTGAGGAGTGTGGTGTGTTCTCCCTGTGTCTGCGTGGGTTTCCTCCGGGTGACTGTGTGTGAGGAGTGTGGTGTGTTCTCTCTGTGTCTGTGTGGGTTTCCTCCGGGTGACTGTCTGTGAGGAGTGTGGTGTGCTCTCCCTATTGAGTTTAGAGTGTCTACGTTTCAGTAGAAATACCAATATTTGATGACATATAACAATCCTAAAGGAAAATGATACGATATATCGTCATATCGATATTTTGTCCCACCCCTAATTCTACTTTTATTTTTTTTTTCCTTAATAAATTGTAACTACATCAAACTACACTGACAATATCTGCCATTGTCAGTCGTGTTATTAACCCCGTAGCTGTGTTATTTTGTCGAACAAATCCACCATTACTTCAGAAATGAAAAACAGGGAAAAAAAAAACAGTGCAGTGGAAAAGAGGAAAAGGGGACAGGATGATAATGGAATAAGGACGATCAAATGTGGAAGTGGTGAAGATTTAGGACACGTGTTGAGTTTTTATAGAGAACTGTTCTGGCTGCATCACCGCTGTCTGAACTGATGTGTTAATTAACAACCCTGAAGCGGAGATAATTAATAAGAAGTCTTGATTAATTACAGTGTGATGCACCGCTTTAAACCCAAACGTGAGAATCAAGGTCGTATGGGTTCAAGCCAGTCTGCCCTACACAGCTTTTGTGTGTCAAACAGTATTGTGTGTGTGTGTGTGTGTGTGTGTGTGTGTGTGTGTTGGGGGGGGGGGGGGGGGCTTGTTTGTGTCGGATAATAGTTCACTGAAAGCGTAAATGCTGACTGCTGTCCAAAGACTTGTTTGGTTTTAGCATTCATGCTTATTTGTGCTGCTACTGTGTGTGTGTGTGTGTGTCCGTCCGTGTGTGTGTTGTGTGCTTGATCCAGCTCCAGACGGGTTGGGGATGGATGTTTTTGTTGAACGAGGGCCCTCATACAGCCCTCCAGACTGGTATTAGAAAAACGAGTGCCAGGTCTTCCACCTCTCTCTCTCTCTCTTTGGCAGACTTGCCTTCATGGAGACTGAGTCTGAGAGTCTGTACACACACACACACACAAGTACTTGTTTATATACACAGTCACGACCTTGGTACAGGTATATGTCCTCTGTATATTCAACAGAGCCAAGCGTCTAAACCTAGCAACAAACTAAATATTTTTATGAAAGATTTGAAAACAATGCAAAGTTATAAGTGAAAATTTAAATGGGAAACCGACCTCCTGTTTTAGTCTTAACCTTTAAATTCAAGCTTGTGTTCTGACTTAGAGGGATGTAATACCCAGGACCTGGTTTTTTCGAGCCACGGAGCTTGGCATTGGATCAAAATTACTTTCTGCTTTAAGGTGTGTCTACTTACTTATGGACATATGGTGTATTTCACTGTTTGAAAGCAACAGCTTCCCTAAAAGTGACAGAGCTTTCTCTGTAGCTACCAGTAGAATTGATCATCTGTAACCCTTATCCAGTTCAGGGTCGCGGTGGGTCCAGAGCCTACCTGGAATCATTGGGCGCAAGGCGGGAATACACCCTGGAGGGGGCGTCAGTCCTTCACAGGGCAACACACACTCACACATTCACACCTACGGACACTTTTGAGTCACCAATCCACCTACCAACATGTGTTTTTGGACTGTGGGAGGAAACCGGAGCACCCGGAGGAAACCCACGAAGACACAGGGAGAACACACCACACTCCTCACAGACAGTCACCCGGAGGAAACCCACAAAGACACAGGGAGAACACACCACACTCCTCACAGACAGTCACCCGGAGGAAACCCACGCAGACACAGGGAGAACACACCACACTCCTCACAGACAGTCACCCGGAGGAAACCCACGCAGACACAGGGAGAACACACCACACTCCTCACAAACAGTCACCCGGAGGAAACCCACGCAGACACAGAGAGAACACACCACACTCCTCACAGACAGTCACCCGGAGGAAACCCACAAAGACACAGGGAGAACACGCCACACTCCTCACAGACAGTCACCCAGAGCGGGAATTGACCCCACAACCTCCAGGCCCCTGGAGCTGTGTGACTGTGACA
>NC_089808.1:3246338-3266338 GCF_029633855.1 Hoplias malabaricus
TGTGGTGTGTTCTCCCTGTGTCTGCGTGGGTTTCCTCCGGGTGACTGTCTGTGAGGAGTGTGGTGTGTTCTCTCTGTGTCTGCGTGGGATTCCTCCGGGTGACTGTCTGTGAGGAGTGTGGTGTGTTCTCTCTGTGTCTGCGTGGGTTTCCTCCGGGTGACTGTCTGTGAGGAGTGTGGTGTGTTCTCCCTGTGTCTGCGTGGGTTTTCTCCCACAGTCCAAAAACACACGTTGGAAGGTGGATTGGCGACTCAAAAGTGTCCGTAGGTGTGAGCGTGTGTGTGTTGCCCTGTGAAGGACTGGCGCCCCCTCCAGGGTGTATTCCCGCCTTGCGCCCAATGATTCCAGGTAGGCTCTGAACCCACCGCGACCCTGAACTGGATAAGGGTTACAGATAATGAATGAATGAGTACATATGCAGGTCCTGTACAGTTCTGGGTATATGTGAAAAAAGACAGTAGGGGAAGCTTGACCTCTGTTGTGTAGTGGACACGTGTTCGCTTGAATGGTTTATTGCTGTAATGTTGCTCTGTGACATAAAGGCGTTTCTTGCATGACTCCGGAGACAATTACAACCTCGCACCTGGTGATTATTCTCCTATTAGTGAGCCCAGTTTAGATAGCTGAGTGGCAAGCGTGTTTATTAGTAGGACTGCAAGCTGCTGTTTGGCCTGTTTAGAATTCTCTTCAGTTGTTCTCGCGCAGACAGCTAGCTACATGTTTCTGTAATATGCCGCAGTAACTCGTAATGGCCCCGAAGCCATCTGGAGGCATGTGTATGGGTGTTTATGAGCCTGATGGATGCTCTCTGCCCTGCCAGAGCAGAAGGTCCTCAGTATGATTGTCAGGTGAGACTGCGGACAGTGGGGTGGTGGTCAGGGGCTGGTTTCGGACCTCCGCGGCCCCAGGCTGACTCTGGCCTCCGCTAACCTCTCTTAATCAGACCGTTAAGTTTGAGAGAGTGAGTTTAACCTGGTGCCAGCTCCCCCGAGAGGAACACACACACTGAAAGAGCTGAAAGAGACACATGTGCAAAGAACTACACACAAGGTAACACACACATACACACACACAGAGGCTAACGGTCAAACACCAGCTGAGCTGAAAGAGACACTTTAGCTTCTAAATGCACCTCACACCCCTGGAATCCACAAGGAGCTACACTGTGTGTGTGTGTGTGTGTGTGTGTTACAACAGGGCTCTCTCACTTTTGTCTGGAACGTTGATCCTCCGTCAACCTTCACCTCTCTAAATGGCTTCATGGCTTTAATTCACCACAGCGCAAATCAAACACACACACACACACACACACACACTCACCTTTATGACATATTGCCATATTTTGTCTCCACAAACTAATGTGAATATACACAAACGTGGTACGTAAACTGGGACAAGTCTCTCCACTTGTTTCTATAAAGAACGTAAAACCACAGCGTGATTTTGTTATTGCAGGTGATGAGTGTGTCTTCTAATGGTTAAGTTAATTAGGATGGATTTCAGAAGGGGCTGGAGCTAAAGCCCACAGTGTGGTTTCGGATGGTCCATGTTGGGGAGACAGGCCGGCTTGCCTGCCATGGTGTGTGCATCCTGTGTCGCCGTGGTTACAGCGTGAGTGATGTGGAGGAGATGTGACACCGTCGCTGCGGCAGTCTGGACCGCCTCTGGACCGAGGGGGGAGTGGGGGGGCAGTGCAGCAGCAGAGGCAAGGACACACTTACCTTCAGAGTCCCACAGCGACACACACACACACGCTCACACTCACAGCTTTTATCTCTACTCACCTTCCTTTTGCATATGCATATGTACACCACTCTTTTAAAATTCATTTATTCATTTTCTGCACGCTTTCTTTAGTCTGTCTTCAATCACGCCCTTCTCTTTTTTAGTCTTTATTCTCTTCTCTTTTTCCCCTCTCCGATTCCCTTGTTCTTTATTTCTCTCTCTCTCTCTCGCTCTCTCCCCCTCTCTCCTCCCTGTCTCTCTCTCTCTCTGTCTCCATATGGAAACTATTACTCCTGCCGTTCTTCTTACCACAAACATTCCAGCGGCACTTCCAGCTTTCTTTGACTTTATTTCAACCTTGTGTGCCTAGTATGACTACTCTCTCTCTCTCTCTCTCTCTCTCTCTCTCTCTCTCTCTTGTCTCTCTCTCTCTCTCTCTCTTTCTCTCTCTCTCTCTCTCTTTCTCTCTCTCTCTCTCTCTCTTGTCTCTCTCTCTCTCTCTCTCTTTCTCTCTCTCTCTCTCTCTCTCTTTCTCTCTCTCTCTCTCTCTTGTCTCTCTCTCTCTGTCTCTCTTTCTCTCTCTTTCTCTCTCTCTCTCTTTCTCTCTCTTGTTTCTCTCTCTCTCTCTGTCTCTCTTTCTCTCTCTTTCTCTCTCTCTCTCTCTCTCTCTCTTGTTTCTCTCTCTCTCTCTCTCTTTCTCTCTCTCTCTCTCCCTGTCTGCCTCTCTCTCTCTCTCTCTCTCTCTCTCTCTCTCTCTCTCTCTGTCCCTGTCTGCCTCTATCTCTCTCGTCCTCACTTTCTGTCAACATAACTCATTTTGTTTGCCACAATTTTCATAATTTATAAGTATGTCCACTGGAATCCTGTGATAATTTCCCATATGTGGAAGTAGACATCACGCATGTGAATTTCAATACGCATTAATGCCACATGTGTATGTATGAGGGAGTTTATGCCCCACGGCTATAATTGCAAAAGTAAAATGTATTCCATATGCAATTACTTCTAATTCTACATGAAGGGATTGTACATAGTCATTATGCTTTAAATTTGCAGCGTACAATGTTATTGTCTCAGTTGGCAGTGTATGTTTGTGTGTAAGAGATAGAGATAGAAGTGTCTCATTTCTCAATTCTCTCTGCCGGCTGATAAAGTGAGAGTTAATCAGGGGAGTTGTTCAGGTGGGGCTCAGAAGACAAGACTCTAATCTGCTTCAGCGGAGGAGGGAAAGCACATGAGAGAGAGAGAGAGAGATGGGCAAAAGAACTAGAGAAGGCAGGGATAATAAAAGCCACAGGTGTTTGATGTTTAATCTCATTTCTCTTGAGTAGAGGCCTGGAACTTGAACCTGTAACCCACTGGATGGTTGTGTGGCACGTTTATTTAACTCCTCTTCAGGTTCTCATCTTAACAATTTAAACTCCAGCATATTATTCATTCATTCATTCATTCATTATCTGTAACCCTTATCCAGTTCAGGGTCGCGGTGGGTCCTTCACAGGGCAACACATTCACTCACACACTCACACCTACGGACACTTTTGAGTCGCCAATCCACCTACCAACGTGTGTTTTTGGACAGTGGGAGGAAACCGGAGCACCCGGAGGAAACCCACGCAGACACAGGGAGAACACACCACACTCCTCACAGACAGTCACCCAGAGGACACCCACGCAGACACAGGGAGAACACACCACACTCCTCACAGACAGTCACCCGGAGGAAACCCACGCAGACACAGGGAGAACACACCACACTCCTCACGGACAGTCACCCGGAGGAAACCCATGCAGACACAGAGAGAACACACCACACTCCTCACGGACAGTCACCCGGAGGAAACCCACGCAGACACAGGGAGAACACACCACACTCCTCACAGACAGTCACCCGGAGCAGGACTCAAACCCACAACCTCCAAGCCCCTGGAGCTGTGTGACTGCGACACCTACCTGCTGCACCACCGTGCCACCCTACTCCAGCACATTATTAACACATAATACCTTTTAAGTCTCAGTAATAAATATAAATTCTTTAGTGCCGTCCATAAAACTAATGTGGGGTTTTTTCCTCTGTGTGTAAAACTGATGTGTGGACCACTCTGAGCTCATGGCGTAAGGAACAGTTAACCTTTGACAAACTTTAACAATTTAAAAATGTGTTATTTTAACAGTTGTGTAGCTTTTTCCAAACAATATTAGATTTAAATTTGTCTGATGCTTGAAATAAAACAAAAATGGAAGAACTAAGTAAGTAATTAAAGAACAGAATTCGTTGTAGTCTTTATTGGTCTCTAATGAATGGAAAAGCTATGGGAAATGCTGCTCCTGAATGTTCCGGCATCTGGGAAAACGCTGTAAGAGGAGCCATTAGGAAAGGAAAAATCTAGCCCTTTATTATTCCAAACTCACATCCTAAAGTTTATTGTTCTGTAACTACATGTACTTTAGTGGGAAACTGTTTGAGAATTCCTCAGTTATAAAATGTGTTGTAATGGTTTGGTCCCACTGGCGAGTCCTAGGGGTTTAAACAACTGTAGACAGAACGTCATGTTCTACAGTAGAATCAGAAGTCGTCCAGAATGGTTTAATTTAAACCCACGCAGACACAGGGAGAACACACCACACTCCTCACAGACAGTCACCCGGAGGAAACCCACACAGACACAGAGAGAACACACCACACTCCTCACAGACAGTCACCCGGAGGAAACCCACGCAGACACAGGGAGAACACACCACACTCCTCACAGACAGTCACCCGGAGGAAACCCATGCAGACACAGAGAGAACACACCACACTCCTCACAGACAGTCACCCGGAGGAAACCCACACAGACACAGAGAGAACACACCACACTCCTCACAGACAGTCACCCGGAGGAAACCCACGCAGACACAGGGAGAACACACCACACTCCTCACAGACAGTCACCCGGAGGAAACCCACGCAGACACAGGGAGAACACACCACACTCCTCACAGACAGTCACCCGGAGGAAACCCACGCAGACACAGGGAGAACACACCACACTCCTCACAGACAGTCACCCGGAGGAAACCCACACAGACACAGAGAGAACACACCACACTCCTCACAGACAGTCACCCGGAGGAAACCCACACAGACACAGAGAGAACATACCACACTCCTCACAGACAGTCACCCGGAGGAAACCCACACAGACACAGGGAGAACACACCACACTCCTCACAGACAGTCACCTGGAGCGGGAATCGAACCCACAACCTCCAGGCCCCTCCATAAGTAGAGACTTTCTGTGTTGCTAGAGTTGTATAACTGATGTTGTAGTGTTCTCAAGCTGCGGTTATTGCTTTAAAAAGGCAGCTTCTGAACTACCGAATGAAACTAACACATGAATGAAACTAACACATGAATGAAACTAACACATGTTGGCCCTTTGTTGTATGGTGTTAAAAGAAGAAGTGGAAATATCTCTCAAACCTCTGAGTGCCTAATGTTTCAGATGCCATTTCATAGGTCTTTAAATGACCATTAAATTAGTTAATCGTTTTAAAATAAGAGCCTAGCGCACAGCATTAATAATTAACACAAGAGATGTAAGGGTTAACTGAGATACTATCGACTTGTTTTTGTTCCTTTGCAGGGAATGTCATGATACTTCATTAATTTGCTTGAACCTCTTCTTGTCTCACACACACACACACACACACACACACACACGGTTTCTGAGGCCCACCCTCATGCACCTGTGCAGGCGAGTGTGTTTCTGGGCCCGGCTCGAGTTGCCTGTGAGGAATCTTTGAAATGCAAGAGCAAAGAATGAGAAAGAGAGCGAAAAAATGAGAGTGGGATGAAGGGAGGGGGGAAATGTAATGAAGGAAGGAGAGATAGAGAGAGGGATGAGGGTCAGCGGTGGAGGAGGGGAGGACATGGTGAAACTAACACTTGGTTCTTTTCTGGAGCTGTCAGGGTCAGGGAAGGGCGTCGGTCGAGTTTGACAAAATGATGTTTCTGCCCTCATAATAGAGCCGGGCACACACACACACACACACACACACACACTTCTCTGTCACCTCTGGCCCCTCCATCCCCCCAATCCATGTTTCAAAGTGTGGCCGAATGAATACCAGCATTGTTGCACTGAAAGAGAGGGAGAGAGAGTGAAGTGGGAGGGGGGGGGTGCTGGAGAGAGAGAGAGAGAGAGAGAGAGAGAGAGAGAAAGAGAGAGAGTGAAGAGGGAGGAGGGGGGGTGCTGGATGAAGAGAGAGAGAGAAAGAGAGAGAGAGAAGCATCTTTATGAAAAAGGGATTGGTTTGAAGACATGCATTATCCCGCATGTAATTATTGTAAACAGAACGATGGCTAAGTAATAATTTCACTTTAATCTCTGCTTTGAGGCCTGAGTGGCGGCTTTGTGTCTTCTATTAGATTTGCTGCGATTTTCAGAGTGGGAGAAAAAAAAAAACATATCCACACACAAACCCAGTGGGGTTTTATTATTACAGGCTTCTTCTGAAAGGCCTTATTTTTTTGGACACACACATCTTTAAGCCTGTGCCTCGGATGTTTCGCTTCGGTCTTCGGGCTCATGTGTCCCTTTGTATCTCCGATTGGACACGCGTGCGCTCACATCACAGCCGCTTTCACAGCGCTCTCTGGATGTTCTCTAATTATTTGCAGAGCGCTTGCTTAACCTTGAACAGGCTCATTAGAAATTGTTGCTTGACAGTTGTTCAGTCATTGGGGGCTAATGTGTTCCTGTGCTCGAAATTGCGGTAATTACACATTTGGGAGCTTTCTGCAAGTTTTCAAACTCCATGTTCGGAGCGGCTGAGTAGACCACATGGTGAAAGCCTGCGTGTGCACAATTGGTAGCAGTAATGCGATGATCTGATTCACTGCACCAGTGTCGGCACCAGTAATAACGTTATTGTTGACTAGACCAGGAGATGCAGAACACGCATTTACGTTGGACCTGGACCTACCGAGTATCACTGAACTGACGTATGTTGGCCTATGGTGTGTTGTTTATATCACAATGCTTTTAAATGTAGGTCTGTACGATATAATTCTGGTATTGATAAGAGCAAACACAAAACATGACATCACAATTCGACCTATTGGCTTTGTAAATATTAATATTTTTTAATTAAATTATAAATAGGGTGCGCTGAACTGACGACAGCACCCTGTAATGAACGTCAGTCAGTTATAGATGTTGTAAATAATGTATACTGAAATACTGAAAATGTGTTTAAAAATCATTCATTCATTATCTGTAACTACCTGGGATCATTGGGCGCAAGGCAAGAATACACCCTGGAGGGGGCGCCAGTCCTTCACAGGGCAACACACATTCGCTCACACACTCACACCTACAGACACTTTTTGAGTCGCCAATCCACCTACCAACGTGTGTTTTTGGACTGTGGGAGGAAACCAGAGCACCCGGAGGAAACCCACGCAGACACAGGGAGAACACACCACACTCCTCACAGACAGTCACCTGGAGGAAACCCACGCGGACACAGAGAGAACAGACCACACTCCTCACAGACAGTCACCCGGAGGAAACCCACGCAGACACAGAGAGAACACACCACACTCCTCACAGACAGTCACCCGGAGGAAACCCACGCAGACACAGAGAGAACACACCACACTCCTCACAGACAGTCACCCGGAGGAAACCCACGCAGACACAGAGAGAACACACCACACTCCTCACAGACAGTCACCCGGAGGAAACCCACGCAGACACAGAGAGAACACACCACACTCCTCACAGACAGTCACCCGGAGGAAACCCACGCAGACACAGAGAGAACACACCACACTCCTCACAGACAGTCACCCGGAGGAAACCCACGCAGACACAGAGAGAACACACCACACTCCTCACAGACAGTCACCCGGAGGAAACCCACGCAGACACAGAGAGAACACACCACACTCCTCACAGACAGTCCAGCCCTACGCTGACCCAGTCCAATTGCTGTATTGTTTCTTTCTCCAGATCAATATAAAACATTGTACATTTTCAATAATATAAATAAAAGACTGAGGAACACAAGGTTGGTGTATGATCATCTTAAAGGAACCTTACTCTGTGTTTCCATTAACCAGTTATTAGAATTCGAATGAGATAAAACTTTGAAAGACGGGCCAATTACAATGGCACAATGTTCAGTTTGAACATGTTTATAGTGCATTTAAAACAGACAGGACAGACAATAACTCAGATTGACCATTTATGATCAGCCATGAGATCCACTACTGTCTTATTACTTTACACCGATTCAGAAATCAGGAGAGAGAAGGCTGATCTGGTTCATTCCCAGTCTGTGTTCAGTGTCTTTGTAGTTGGGAGAGAGTGTGTGAAAGAGAAAATGTGTGCGAGTGAGAATGCATGTATCCATCTGGATGCAAACTAGTGGTGAGGGCACAGAAGGGAAGGTGAGAGAGAGCGAGAGAGAGAGGTAGGAGGGAGGTAGAGAGAGAGAGAGAGAGAGGGAGGTGTGAATGGGCTGATAAGGGAAGGAGTGTCAGTGGGAAGCTGCAGAGCTTTAGATCAGACTAGTGTGACCGTGTCAACAGCACTGCCTGAACTCGTCTGCTTCTCATCCTCGCTCTCTCTTTCCCTCTCTCTTTAGGCCTTTGTTGGTCTTTCCCTCTCCCACTTTCTATTCTTTCCCTGTTGCCTCTGTCTGTTCCTCAAGCGCTTAAATATCTGTTTCTCTCTCCTTTTCCCCACTCTCTCTCGAGGTCTGCTGTTATCTTAGTACTTCTTTAGTTACACATTGTGCTATTCTGTCCATTATCTCATACCTGTGTATAATGTTCACTTGTTTTTCTCTAAAACCTTTTAAAAGAGAGACTCCAGTGTTCTTTTCAGCTAATCTCTGCATCGACTACTGCATCTGGAGCTTATCGTCGATTACCAACCAACCATTTGGATGCATTTACCTTTAAAGAAAGTCATTTTTAATATAGATAGCTTTGGCTTATATTGTAAGTAGATTACAGATTGTTGTGTTAGTGGTGGGCGATATGAGCACAGATCATTATCACGATTATAATTAATGAACGATTATTTTGTTTTTGTATTTTTGACCCTTGTAGATCAGTGACGAGGCTTGTGCTCCAGTCCTAAAGCTGATATGTCGCTGGGAGCTTGTTCCTCTCTTGTTATTTGAGCACTGTTTATATTTAGTGAGTGATTGTGAAACCGTTTTTTTCTCAGTGTTTACTTCTTGATTTCTTTTTGTTCAGCGTCGTCTTAATTGTAGTAAAAAAAACATCACGTCCAAACAACAGATTGTCTTTGGTACGAGCTGCTCGAGTCGCTTGGTCAGCCTCGGCATTTAGGTTGCTTCCATGTGGCAGATAGGGGCACGTGACTACAGCTTGGTAGCGAGGTTTTAAAGGGATAGTACCGATTGATGATATAGGGCAGCACGGTGGTGCAGCAGGTAGGTGTCGCAGTCACACAGCTCCAGGGACCTGTATGTTGTGGGTTCGATTCCCGCTCTGTGTGACTGTCTGTGAGGAGTGTGGTATGTTCTCCCTGTGTCTGCGTGGGTTTCCTCCGGGTGACTGTCTGTGAAGAGTGTGGTGTGTTCTCCCTGTGTCTGCATGGGTTTCCTCCGGGTGACTGTCTGTGAGGAGTGTGGTGTGTTCTCCCTGTGTCTGTGTGGGTTTCCTCCGGGTGACTCTCTGTGAGGAGTGTGGTGTGTTCTCTCTGTGTCTGTGTGGGTTTCCTCCGGGTGACTGTCTGTGAGGAGTGTGGTGTGTTCTCCCTGTGTCTGTGTGGGTTTCCTCCGGGTGACTGTCTGTGAGGAGTGTGGTGTGTTCTCTCTGTGTCTGTGTGGGTTTCCTCCGGGTGACTGTCTGTGAGGAGTGTGGTGTGTTCTCCCTGTGTCTGCGTGGGTTTCCTCCGGGTGACTGTATGTGAGGAGTGTGGTGTGTTCTCCCTGTGTCTGTGTGGGTTTCCTCCGGGTGACTGTCTATGAGGAGTGTGGTGTGTTCTCCCTGTGTCTGCATGGGTTTCCTCCGGGTGACTGTCTGTGAGGAGTGTGGTGTGTTCTCCCTGTGTCTGCGTGGGTTTCCTCCGGGTGACTGTATGTGAGGAGTGTGGTGTGTTCTCCCTGTGTCTGTGTGGGTTTCCTCCGGGTGACTGTCTATGAGGAGTGTGGTGTGTTCTCTCTGTGCCTGCGTGAGTTTCCTCCGGGTGACTGTCTTTGAGGAGTGTGGTGTGTTCTCCCTGTGTCTGCGTGGGTTTCCTCCGGGTGCTCCGGTTTCCTCCAACAGTCCAAAACACACGTTGGTAGGTGATTTGGCGACTCAAGTGTCCGTGTGTTTGTGTGTGTGTGTGTGTTGCCCTGTGAAGGACTGGCGCCCCCTCCAGGGTGTATTCCCGCCTTGCGCCCAATGATTCCAGGTAGGCTCTGGACCCACCGTGACCCTGAACTGGATAAGGGTTACAGATAATGAATGAATGAATCAATATCATCGATATAGACAAGATTAAGTCGATTAGAAGTTCTGAATGTCTATTTTGATTAATTTTCCCAAACTACACTGAGCCCTATATTCTGTTTATTTACTGAACACACTAAAAAGATCCTCTATTACTATCTCATGTTATTTCATAATATTCAACTGCATTAAAACACACATTTAACTGCGACTGGCACAATATTATTAATCACCATTTTTTAAAATTATATTCATTTTCTGATGTCTTTTAAATACACCAGCTTCTTGTCACAAAACCACAGCGTGACCAATTGAAATACTCCAAAAATGCGCAACTGGTGCACACATTCACCCCCGTCAGACATCCCTCTGGAGCATATCGCTCCCCTTTTTACTCTTCCCGGTTCCTCTCTTTCTATCTCTACATCACTCTCTCCCATGTTCCTCTTTCACAGGGTTTCTCTCTTTCACCCCCTTGGCCTCCTTTCTGCCTCTGTCTTTACCTAGTGTAGTCTACAGAGGCAGGATGTTTGCTTATCCATTCTCCAGCACAAGTAGACTGTGACAGGGCCTCCCTCGGTCAGATAACTTGCAAAAATACACCTAACAGGAAATACTACCATGTGTGAGAGGTGTTAAGGGGTATGTGCTCGTTGTGTTTGTATGCGGGTCTCTCTACGTG
Organism: Hoplias malabaricus; assembly: GCF_029633855.1. Lineage (NCBI taxonomy): Eukaryota > Metazoa > Chordata > Actinopteri > Characiformes > Erythrinidae > Hoplias > Hoplias malabaricus. The sequence goes on from NC_089808.1 coordinate 3,257,210, forward strand.
CAAATCTTTGGTGCACCTGCACCAACAGAATGTTTTTCTTTTTTCTTTCTTTCCTTCTTTGTGTTGGGTGGTAGCACACTCAGGAAAACCTGTTGATTCATGTTTGTTCTTGGGCAAATTTCCATAACTGTGTGTGCGATATGTGTGTTTTGGGGGCAGAGGTGAAGATAGGAAGCCTAACTGTAGACTGTGTTAAGAGTGTATTGTTAGCTACAAATGCAGACAGATAATCTCTGACCAGATTCAGCGGTGCAGGAAACTGGCTTCCTTAAACACACACACACCTGGAGGTTGTGGGTTCGATTCCCGCTCCGGGTGACTGTCTGTGAGGAGTGTGGTGTGTTCTCCCTGTGTCTGCGTGGGTTTCCTCCTGGTGACTGTCTGTGAGGAGTGTGGTGTGTTCTCGCTGTGTCCGCGTGGGTTTCCTCCGGGTGACTGTCTGTGAGGAGTGTGGTGTGTTCTCTCTGTGTCCGCGTGGGTTTCCTCCGGGTGACTGTCTGTGAGGAGTGTGGTGTGTTCTCCCTGTGTCTGCGTGGGTTTCCTCCGGGTAACTGTCTGTGAGGAGTGTGGTGTGTTCTCTCTGTGTCCGCGTGGGTTTCCTCCGGGTGTTCTGGTTTCCTCCCACAGTCCAAAAACACACGTTGGTAGGTGAATTGGTGACTCAAAAGTGTCCGTAGGTGTGAGTGTGTGAGTGAATGTGTGTGTGTGTTGCCCTGTGAAGGACTGGCGCCCCCTCCAGGGTGTATTCCCGCCTTGTGCCCCATGATTCCAGGTAGACTCTGGACCCACCGCGACCCTGAACTGGATAAGGGTTACAGATAAAGAATTTATAAAAAGGAAAAGTAAACAAATAATATGTAAAATACACTGAATCATGTTTAAATCATCTACACAAACTCACACTGATTTTTGAATACAATATTATCCCCAAGAAACAGAACAAAACTTGTGATAAATGCAGAGATTAATGCATTTTTCTCACCTGATATTTTCAAACCACTTAACTTTGTTCAGTATAATAACAGATGTCATTTTTAATACTACGCCAAATTTACCATACAATGACGTATATGTTACACCTAATACATCCAGTCCAGCCTCTTATCTAAGCATTGAAGTGTGATATTACTTCAGGGGGAGATGCCAGAGTCTTACAATATCTTCAGGTTCCTCTGGAGTTTCATTGCCTTCTCAAGCCATTCAGGTGCTAACGCAGAAGCTACTCCAGAACAGGCGCGACAGCTTCAATTTGTTTCAGTGTAAATTCCTTCTAAAGGGTTTAACAGTGAGATAGAAGAAATGACCCCACTTTCACCTCAGATCAGTTCCTTTCTCCAATCAGTAGCTGGGAGGGTTCTCATGAACTGCTCCCAGAGCAGTGTGAGCAGTGTGAACAGCACGGCTACTGCCAACAGCCTGTAAGAAGTGTTGAAATGATAATTAGGCCTCGGAGCTTTGAGCGGTTTAGTCATTAGTCTGCATGAAGGGAATCATGCGTTCTTCATGCATGTGTGTTTGGAAACATTTAGAGTTATTTAGAGACAGAGGAATCAGCAGAGAATACAGTGTTTTTTAAAAAGAAGACCTTGTGTGCAGGGAGAACACACCACACTCCTCACAGACAGTCACCTGGAGGAAACCCACACAGACACAGAGAGAACACACCACACTCCTCACAGACAGTCACCTGGAGGAAACCCACACAGACACAGAGAGAACACACCACACTCCTCACAGACAGTCACCTGGAGGAAACCCACACAGACACAGGGAGAACACACCACACTCCTCACAGACAGTCACCCGGAGGAAACCCACGCAGACACAGGGAGAACACACCACACTCCTCACAGACAGTCACCTGGAGGAAACCCACGCAGACACAGAGAGAACACACCACACTCCTCACAGACAGTCACCCGGAGGAAACCCACGCAGACACAGAGAGAACACACCACACTCCTCACAGACAGTCACCCGGAGGAAACCCACGCAGACACAGGGAGAACACACCACACTCCTCACAGACAGTCACCCGGAGGAAACCCACGCAGACACAGGGAGAACACACCACACTCCTCACAGACAGTCACCCGGAGAAAACCCACGCAGACACAGCGAGAACACACCACACTCTTCACAGACAGTCACCCGGAGGAAACCCACGCAGACACAGGGAGAACACACCACACTCTTCACAGACAGTCACCCGGAGGAAACCCATGCTGACACAGGGAGAACACACCACACTCCTCACAGACAGTCACCCGGAGGAAACCCACGCAGACACTGTTCCCTAAAAAACAGTTGAATAGGGAAATAAAAAAGTAGATGACGGATGAATAATGGAATGAAGCGACTGCACTCCTCGGTGTCCATTTTGTTGCTTTTGTTCCACTGTTAAATGTCACGGTTTTCCTAAAGCATCTTCCATAGGGCATTCTGGGAAGGTATATGTGTGCGTCCTACACTTCACTGGCCCACACTTACGCTTCAGCTCTAGTTTTTAGTGCATTTGGTTTTGTGAGAATCTGCCAGCTCAACTGACCACAAGAGAATGCGACCATTTTAGAGCATTGCCGTAGCACAGTCTCGCAAACACGGGTATCCACACGCACCATATCTAAACCCTCTCTGACTCTGTGAAGGTGTTACCGTTTCTGCTGTTTGTATCTATCAGCTAAAGCAACCTTTAATGTATGTTTCTCTCTGTTGTTTTCTTCCTCTCTCCCTTCTCAGGTTTAGCGATGATAGGGGCTATGTCCTGTACCCCCAGATCGGGGATCGTCTGGACCTCATCTGCCCAGCGTCTGACCCCCCTGGACCTCGAGCTCCAGAGGAGTACGAGTACTACAAGCTGTACCTGGTGACGTCTCGGGAACAGGCGGACAGATGCGAGGTGACCAGCGCTCCCAACCTGCTCCTGACCTGTGACAAACCCACCAGTGACATGCGCTTCACCATCAAGTTCCAGGAGTACTCACCCAACCTCTGGGGACACGAGTTCAAAACCATGCAGGACTACTATATTATTGGTGAGTGGGAATTCACAGCCAATCTTTTAACGATTCAGTGCCTTAACAAGTGTCTACTCGTCAAAGTAGTGAAAATACTGCTAGACAGTTCAATTTAACCCCAAAAATAAACACAACGTTCTCTGGATATTACAATAATCCAGGGTCTGAACCTTGAGTCCAATTTCCAGGGTAGGGTTTTTGAATTATTTGTAGTTGATTGAGGCACGGTGGCCAAGTGGCAAGGCGTCGGTCTCGTAAACCGAAGATCGTGGGTTCCCATCCGTGCCTTTCCTTTGAGCCCTGTGAAGGACTGGCGCCCCCTCCAGGGTGTGTTCCCGCCTTGCGCCCAATGATTCCAGGTAGGCTCTGGACCCACCGCGACCCTGAACTGGATAAGGGTTACAGATAATGATTGTAGTTGATTGAACTGTTGATGTAACTGATTGGAAATCAGTAATAATGATATCCATGTCTAGAAACTGACTCATGGTTTGGTTTCACGAATCCTCTAATCCATAATAGTCGTTTCTAATCTAATGTGGAATCAGAGCAGTTGAATCACATTGCTGCATTCCTTTTCATTAAAGTGTTTATGAATGTTTAATCAGAGTGTAAAGGTGCCTTTCTCTGCCAGATCATTGTTTTTGTCAGACTCTGAGACTATGACAGCTGTAATGTTTTGGGTTCTAGGTTTTAGGTGCGATGTTCCTTACCCCACCCCCCCTCCTCCGATTCAAACCTGGCTTTAGCTGACTGTGAGTTTTATCAGAGAAGACCATCCAGTTAAAGGTCATGTTTCTGCGGGTTGTTTTTAAAACAATGTGAAGCCAGAAGGAGCGAAGGCGGGCCAATGCAAACATGCTGCTTGTCAACTCCCCACACTTAAAACTCTATTTCTAACTCGTACAGAGTACATTATGTTCATCTGCAGTTTCCCCCACGTGTTCAAAACCATCAAACTTAATTCAGATCAATGGTCTGGATGTTATTGTAGCATCTTTTCTCACACATAGGAATGAGAGAGAGAGAGAGAGAGAGAGAGAGAGAGAGAGAGAGAGAGAAAGTGAGAGACATAGACAGACAGAGAGGGAGAGAGAGAGACACACAGACAGAGAGAGAGAGAGAGAGAAAGTGAGAGACAGACAGACAGAGAGGGAGAGAGAGAGAGAGAGAAAGTGAGAGACAGACAGAGAGAGAGAGAGACAGAGAGAGGGAGACAGGCAGACAGAGAGGGAGAGAGACACAGACAGAGAGGGAGAGAGAGAGAGAGACAGACAGACAGAGAGGGAGACACAGACAGAGAAAGAGAGAGAGAGAGACAGACAGACAGACAGAGAAAGAGAGAGAGAGAGAGAGAGAAACAGACAGAGAGAGACATAGACAGAGAGAGAGAGAGACCAACAGACAGGCAGACAGAGATAGAGAGAGATATACAGAGAGAGAAAGAGAGAGAGAGAAACCAGTGTACAGCTGGGAGTGAGTAAGAGGGGAGGGGGGAACTGGTTAGACAGAGAAAGAAAGTATATTATTTGAAAGAGTGGGGGCAGGTCGTCTCCTGTTATCCACCCGCATATTGTGACATGTGACCAAGTGTGGTACAGTTCATTTTGTTCCTGTAATTTTACACCTTTCATAACAAAGACGTCTGCTCCGTGCCGTGTAGGGATTTCTAATACAGATTTATATACGCTTGCTTATGCAGTTTTAACAAGGACACAGTGTATCAATGCACCATTGATGTGATGCACTTCCTCGTAGAGTAGTGCTTTTTTTCTGTTCTTTTCTTTTCCCCCTGAGAGGAACGATACATAGATTACTTTGAGGCATGTCAAACAACGTAGAGCTGTTAAGATTAATCTCTTATAAACTCACCCATCTGGTTTCTGACCTTTGATCACAGAGAGAAACAGTAGCAGCAACCATCTTCAAACAAGAGTTTTCCTTTCTAGGGAATATTGACTTGGACTCTCTGAAATATTGCCACATAAGGATAAAGAGCTCAGTGCAGTTTGAGACAAGTGTGTAATGAGATTGGCCTGGAGTTTACGTGGTTGTTCGTTTGGGAGAAGCTTCCACCATTGGTTAGCGTTGGTTAGCATTAGTTAGCATTAGCCTCATACCTCCTGTGCAAAAACAAACAAGCACACTTCCAAACACCTGACTAAAAAATAAATAAAAATAAATACTTAAATAAATACGCTGTAATTAAGGTAATAGAAATTTGCGTGGAACCGATTTCTCACTGAATTGCCACTGAACTGTGAATGATAACAACCAGGGGTTGGATTTCGATGATAAGACTATGGCTTAAATGCTTGTTTGTGTAAGAGGTTGTGTTTTAATATTTCTACACTTATTTTATTTGTGCAAGAAGCGGGGTCACTGGCACTAAAACACACACACACACACACACACACACACACACACACACAAGACCACTCCACACCAGACCTTTATCATTGGTCCAACAGACTCGACAAATCGATTGACAGGATGAGCAGATCGATGAGGTCTAAAACGCAAGGTCAGACGCACACACACCCACACACACACTTTGAAAGATAGAGAGACAGACAGAGAGAGATTGTTTTGCACAGAAAGTGTATATTCTCATTCTCCTGCTAAGTAAACAGTAACAAATTAAAGCCCCCAGGTCCATTATACAGGTGTCTACAATTTCCTTAGAAACAAGAAACAAGTCCAGGAGGTCTAATATCAGACCCATAGCACCTCGAGTCTGTGTCTGTGCTTTCCTCCACTCGCCATATGCTAATGTCCCTGTAGAATGCTGTCTCTCTCAATTTTCTGACTTCTCAACTATTCTGTGAACAGGTGTTGTTCTTAAAAAGGATGTATCTCCTGTACTTTTCACAGCAGTTTCACACTGGCTCTGACTGAACGCTAACTCAACTGTAGTGCTGCAATCACAGGGATATTAACCGGGGACCTGGAGGTTGTGGGTTCGATTCCCGCTCCGGGTGACTGTCTGTGAGGAGTTGGTGTGTTCTCCCTGTGTCTGCGTGGGTTTCCACCGGGTGACTGTCTGTAAGGAGTGTGGTGTGTTCTCTCTGTGTCTGCATGGGTTTCCTCCGGGTGACTGTCTGTGAGGAGTGTGGTGTGTTCTCTCTGTGTCTGCATGGGTTTCCTCCGGGTGACTGTCTGTGAGGAGTGTGGTGTGTTCTCCCTGTGTCTGTGTGGGTTTCCTCCGGGTGACTGTCTGTGAGGAGTGTGGTGTGTTCTCCCTGTGTCTGCGTGGGTTTCCTCCGGGTGACTGTCTGTGAGGAGTGTGGTGTGTTCTCCCTGTGTCTGCGTGGGTTTCCTCCGGGTGACTTTCTGTAAGGAGTGTGGTGTGTTCTCTCTGTGTCTGCGTGGGTTTCCTCCGGGTGACTGTCTGTGAGGAGTGTGGTGTGTTCTCTCTGTGTCTGTGTGGGTTTTCTCCGGGTGACTTTCTGTAAGGAGTGTGGTGTGTTCTCTCTGTGTCTGCGTGGGTTTCCTCCGGGTGACTGTCTGTGAGGAGTGTGGTGTGTTCTCTCTCTGTCTGCGTGGGTTTCCTCCGGGTGACTGTCTGTGAGGGGTGTGGTGTGTTCTCTCTGTGTCTGCGTGGGTTTCCTCCGGGTGACTGTCTGTGAGGAGTGTGGTGTGTTCTCTCTGTGTCTGTGTGGGTTTCCTCCGGGTGACTTTCTGTAAGGAGTGTGGTGTGTTCTCTCTGTGTCTGCGTGGGTTTCCTCCGGGTGACTGTCTGTAAGGAGTGTGGTGTGTTCTCTCTGTGTCCGCGTGGGTTTCCTCCGGGTGACTGTCTGTGAGGAGTGTGGTGTGTTCTCCCTGTGTCTGCGTGGGTTTCCTCCGGGTGCTCCGGTTTCCTCCCACAGTCCAAAAACACACGTTGGTAGGTGGATTGGCGACTCAAAAGTGTCCGTGGAACACTAGGACACTAGGACACTGGACCCACCGCAACCCTGAACTGGATAAGGGTTACAGATAATGAATGAATGAATGAATTATCTGTCTGGAAAGGAAATTTCTAAAATGAACTCAAACTTTTATTTTGACATGTTTTGACCTCACATCCCTCTAGATTGATTTCTTCAAACAAGTCACAAGTCTTCCAGTGTAAAGAGACAATATGGTTTAATTAACAGGGCCATAAACACAAACGCCACGATATACATCAATAACATAAAAAAATGCAGTCCTTTAATTATACATCTACTGCTATGTTTAAGATTACTGGCCAACATCACTGCATTTCACACAACTTCAGAAGCTGCTGGAGAGAGATTTCTTATATTCTCCAACTCTGTAGTTAATGCTGATTTATTAAAGGCATTACTACTTTACCACTCAAAGCTCGGTTGGGTTTTTTCCCCTACATTTCTCTGTCATCTTGTGACACGGAGTGAATTAAACTATAACAGTGGTGTAGTTTGGGATGATTTAGAAGAATTCAGTGCTTCTTACAGTTAGTAATTGGCTGTCAAATATATTGGATATTGACTTTAAAGCAAAGTCAAGAAAGTAAGAGAGGGAATTGTACACTCACCCGCCGTTTTATTGGAAATAGTTCGTTCATTATTTGTCTTACGACAGGTTCCTCTGGTGTAAGTGGCTTGGACACAGCTGTAACCCCGCTGTCTCGGGCTGGGATTGACTTAGTGTGAGTAGCGTCAAATGTGTCAGGAAACAGATAAATAGAGAGAAAGAGAGAGAGAGAGAGAGCGAGAGAGAGAGGTGGGAGAAATGAGAAATACTACGATTTGGATCATACAGAAGGGGATTTTAGGGGTCACTGAATATGTAATTCGCTTGAAGTGTGTGTGTGGTGTGATTGTGGCGTGCATGTGTGTGAGCAGTCTTTATCGTGACCATAAGGAATTCTATTTTAGATTAGAATGCATGCTTCATTGCCTATATGTAATGATGGCATGGTATGTTAATGCATGAGAGAGAGAGAGAGAGAGAGAGAGAGAGAGAGAGAGACAGAGAAGGAGAGAGAGAGAGAGAGAGAGAGAGAGAGAGAGACAGAGAAGGAGAGAGAGAGAGAGACAGAGAAGGAGAGAGAGAGAGAGAGAGAGAGAGAGAGAGAGAGAGAGAGAGAGAGACAGAGAAGGGGAGAGAGAGACGGACAGAGAGAGAGAGACAAAGAAGGAGACAGAGAGAGAGAGAGACAGAGAAGGGGAGAGAGAGGGAGAGAGAGAGAGAGGACAGAGAGACAGAAAGAGAGAGGGAGAGAGAGAGGACAGAGATGGAGAGAGAGGAGAGAGAGAGAGGGGAGGGGGAGAGAGAGAGGAGAGAGAGAGAGAGAGGACAGAGAGACAGAAAGAGAGAGGGAGAGAGAGAGGACAGAGATGGAGAGAGAGGAGAGAGAGAGAGGGGAGGGGGAGAGAGAGAGGAGAGAGAGGGAGAGAGAGGACAGAGAGACGGAGAGAGAGAGAGAGAGAGAGGAGAGAGAGAGAGAGGACAGAGAGCAAAAGGGAAGAAGAGAGAGAGAGAGAGGGGGGGGGAGAGAGAGAGAGAGAGAGGGAGAGAGAGGACAGAGAGACGGAGAGAGAGAGAAAGGGAGAGAGAGAGAGACAGAGAGGAGAGAGAGAGAGAGGACAGAGAGCAAAAGGGAAGAAGAGAGAGAGAGAGAGAGAGAGGGGGGGGGGGGAGAGAGAGAGGACAGAGAGACAGAGAAAGGGAGAGAGGGAGAGAGAGGACAGAGAGACGGAGAGAGAGAGAAAGGGAGAGAGAGGACAGAGAGAGAGAGAGAGAAAGGGAGAGAGAGGACAGAGAGACGGAGAGAGAGGGAAAGGGAGAGAGAGAGAGAAAGAGAGAGAGAGAGAGAGAGGACAGAGAGAGAGAGAAAGGGAGAGAGAGAGAGAAAGAGAGAGAGAGAGAGAGGTGTGTGTGTGTGTGTAAAATCTGAAATCTTGTAAGCGTGTGTATGCTGTAGACCTCTGCCTTAGGGAAAATTGCTTTTATTCAACCTGCCTAAGCATGTGTTAATTTATTCAGTGTGCCTTAAATGAGGTGGAACAGGGATGTTAGTTGTGTGTGTGTGTGTGTGTGTGTGTGTTGTGAGGGTGAGACAGAGTATCCTTTCAGGTTCTAGTAAATGTATCAGTGTTTGTAG
>NC_089808.1:3271338-3273838 GCF_029633855.1 Hoplias malabaricus
GAACACTGCTGGGTTATCCAGTGACGTGCAGTTGGTAAATGTGTGTTTGGGTTTAGGAGAGTGTGATTACTGAGCATGTGCAGTAATCTCATTATGATTTTAGAACCACTGGTGACTGAACAGCTTTTGAGTTACTTCCTGTGTGAATAACACCATATTAGAAGACGTTTAACTGATTTAGATTCACAGTGACTTTGACTGTGTCTGTGAAAACGAGACGTGCACTTTACCGTTGCTCTTTCATTTTGTTTGATGTTTTCTTTTTTTAATTTGCACTTTTTGTGTGTGTGCGTGCGTGCGTGCTGGTGTGTGTGTGTGTGTGTGTTTAACAAAAGTCAGACATTAAAGGTCCACTCTAATTGGATTTTAGCTAGTTAACAGTGTCTCATTCATTTATCCCCTACCATTCAACACACAGGTGGTAGTGTCGCAGTCACATAGTTCCAGGGTTCTGAAGGTTGTGGGTTCCAGCTCCGGGTGACTGTCTGTGAGGAGTGTGGTGTGTTCTCTCTGTGTCTGCATGGGTTTCCTCCAGGCGACTGTCTGTAAGGAGTGTGGTGTGTTCTCTCTGTGTCTGTGTGGGTTTCCTCCGGGTGACTGTCTGTGAGGAGTGTGGTGTGTTCTCTCTGTGTCTGTGTGGGTTTCCTCCGGGTGACTGTCTGTAAGGAGTGTGGTGTGTTCTCTCTGTGTCTGTGTGGGTTTCCTCCGGGTGACTGTCTGTGAGGAGTGTGGTGTGTTCTCCCTGTGTCTGCGTGGGTTTCCTCCGGGTGACTGTCTGTGAGGAGTGTGGTGTGCTCTCTCTGTGTCTGCGTGGGTTTCCTCCGGGTGACTGTCTGTGAGGAGTGTGGTGTGTTCTCCCTGTGTCTGCGTGGGTTTCCTCCGGGTGCTCCGGTTTCCTCCCAAATGTCCACCACGACCATGAACTGGACCAGCACTTATGAATGAATGTTCAAACACACACACACACACACACACACACACACACACACACACACACACATACACTGAAAGGCCCTTTTATGGCCTCTCTCTCTCCTTTCATGCTCTGTATAGAATGCTATGTTATACATATATTCATACACCAAGACACATTCCTCATTGGTGTAACCAACTTGGCAAAATACAGTCATCCTTATTCTCTCTCTTTCTTTTTTCTATTCTCTCTCTCCCTCTTTCTCTCTCCTTCCTATCTCTATTTTTATTATTCTTCAACTGTTTGTTTTTCTTGCTCCCATTCTCTTTTCACTCTTCTTCCTCTTTCTTTCATTCTCCATGTTTCTCTCACTTTTTTTTACTTCTCACTCTTTACTCCCAGCTCCATCTATCGTTCTCCTTACATTCTCTCTCACTCCGTTTTTTTTTAATCGTTCTCTCTCTCCCTCACTCTCCTTTTCTGCTGTGAAAGTAGACAAAGCAGGCTTTGTGTGAGGAACTACTTGTAGAGGGATGTGTTTCTCTGGAAAACAGGGGGCTGGTTTATCCAGTGTGCACAACGCCATTGAACTTTGACCCCACCTCAGTGGTCCGAATGCAGGGACACGCAAACACAGGCGTGATTTAGTGTGGGGGATCACACCAACATGACCCACTAATGACCATAATGAACACAGGCTGCATTTAACACACAAACACACACACATACACAAACACACAGCTGCTACTACATGGTCCAGAGTGCAACAGCACAATGGAATGTTCATTCACACATACACACACTTCAATTTACACACCCAGACACACGTACAATTGAAATACAGCCCCTAATGCAACACTTGGACACACATGCCCACTCTATAAATCTTCCTGACTCCTCTATCTCTCTCTCTCTCTCTCTCACACACACACACACACACACATTTTGGATAAACAGGGCTTTAAACAGGGAGGATGTTTACTGTGTGTGGAGAAAGATTAGAGTGTTCTGAAAGGATTGGACTGACCAGCTGTTCAGTGTGTGTGTGTGTGTGTGTGTGTGTGTGTGTGTGTGTGTGTGTGAACCAAGGAAACACACATGCTCAGTTTAACTCACACATGTGCACATCTTAACTATTAGAATGGCTTTTCATTAGAGATGTCACAATACACCTCTCTGTGTTACACCACGGGCCTTGAATGGAGAGACAAATCAAATAAAGAGATACAGTAGTGAGTGTCAGTGCACTAGTATTGATATTAGTGTTTTTGTATTAATCAATACCAGTATTTAACCTTTGAGTATCTGCTGATGCTAATTCTGAAGCCTTTAATATTAGCACATACCGCTAATAACAAAGCTTGTGTAGCCGCTGATAATACAGTGATCCCTCTGTATTTCCGCCAAGTAGAGGAAAGATATTTAACGTATATTTATGTATTTAACGAGTATTTTGACTTTTAAACCCTTCCCTGTTGCTGTTAACAACCCACACTTTGCATTAAACAGTCGTTCTCTAATGTTTTTCAGCTGGAACTACATGTGATATCCCACCAGTTTCTTTAATAGAGTCATTCCTAAGCTGTG